>NW_026453237.1:300000-476730 GCF_025200985.1 Drosophila gunungcola
GTTTGCACAGATACTCGTTTCCGAGTGCAGCACTTTCGTGGACAACTGGTGCCATCTTAGGCGGAATGGTGCGCCGTTGGCGGTGATACATATCACATTTCCGCTCGATTGGATGGGCCCTTCGGGATCTGTGACTTCGATTTGATCTGAATCAGCCGAAAAGCCGTCGTAGAAGCGTAAATGCGGTTGGTCTACATCCTTAAGGTGGAGCACTGTTACCACCACCAAATAGCCCTCGTCCACGGAAATTCGCCACAAGTACGAGCCATCGAACTTGCTAGGAAAGTGGGGTGATTCCACAATGCCATCATCGCCATTCAAATTGTTATTGCGTTCTAAAAAAGGTGGTTATTTGAGTTGTTTTTTTTTCTTTTTTTTTTCTTTTTTCTTTTTTTTCTTTTTTTTTTCTTTTTTTTCTTTTTTTTTCTTTTTTTTCTTTTTTTTTTCTTTTTTTTAATTTTATTTGAATTTTTTGTGTATAAATATACTCACCATAGTTGTAAAAGGCAATGAATCCCGCGTTCTCATTGGCATCATCGCTCTTGAATTTCATCCAGATGGAACTGCGCGAGTGTATCGTACTGGGCACCTGGGAGCCACAGTAAACTCCTATAAGGTTTCCCCTCGCCGAACCCTCGCGCACCTCCAGATAATCCCGATTGCAGCCCTCCGATTCCTCAATTCTCATCGATTCCAAGGTGAGACTGAGGGCATTGCCCTGGCTGGCCTTTAGCTCCCAGATGCACTCAATGTCTGGGGGATACGAGTCGGGGTAGTGCGGCGAACTGAAACGACCGCTAATGGCGGTGTATACGCTGCCACATGTCGCGTCCATGATCATGAAGTTAGCCTCGAACTCGTCCACCAACTGGAGGGGCACATTAATGGTCAGTGCCTGGCCTTCGGAGTAAAAGGCCGGCGGGTGGGAGCGGCAGTATTGGAGACTTGGTGTGCCGGCGACCTCCGTACCCTCGTAGATCTTTACGCAGTCGTCCTCAGTTGGAGTGACGTCATCGCGCAACCTTATATGCGTGGGCGTAAAAATGATTCGGTTGCTTGGCTCCTGGGCTTGCAGCACCCACACACAGCTCTCGTTTTCCTTCGGCTGGTGTGCCAACTGAATGTACTTCAAGTCCGTATCCCTAATGATAACCTGCAAGAAACGAAGAATAGTTTACTCTACGGGCGGCTTGAGTACATATTTGGAAACCTGGAGAACGCACCGTCTGACCACAGGACTCGTGGAAGTGCAGCCGGAATGGGGTGAACTTGTAGATGCCATAGAGGAAGTATCGCACCAGTGCTCGATTGGTAGTTGACACTATAGATGTGTTAAATTCATCCCTTCCATTGCATATCTTGAACAACATATGATCCTCGGTGTCGTCGTCTGTGAGATCGAAGGCCTCTATAAACTTCGAGGTGCAGTTGCCATGCTCCCACATTTTTGAATCCAGGTTTTGCACCTCGAACACAATACTGTGGTGAGGGGGCGCCTCCACCTGCCACTCGCATCGTGCGTCCATTAAAAAGGGGACTGGGTCGCTTAGCAGCTGAATCACTCTGTTCCTGGTCGAGATCTTGCCACCACAAGCTGCGTGAATGAAAAATATGCAATTATGAAAATACCTTAATAAGTTGGACAGCACTAAAACACTAAAAGCGAAAATCTTATCAAGTCATTTCTACACTCGAACCCTCGAATCGGATATTTGGATAATAGGGATTTTTCTAGACCACAACCTTATGCTCACTTTTTTCCACTGTTCGATAGGTGGCGTTGAAGCCTCGCCCATTATGCGAACCGTCCGAGACAAAATGTACGTGCATCCTATGTCCAGAACTGGTGAGAACCAACTTGACCCTGGAGCCACAATGACGCTCGTCTGCCAGCATCTCAGTTTTATGGTCAGAAACCTACATTTAATGGATTATTATGTGTGGTTCGGGTAATAGACAATTGCCAAACTCACCGTCAGCGCATCTTTGGTGCAATTGACGCTCTCCTCGATATCCAAATCGGTAATAGTAAGCTCGATGGCCTTTTCTCGTACCACTTCGATTAGCCAGTAGCACTCCATGTTGTTGGGATACATTTTCGGGTGGTTCGGCGAATGGAAAGTGCCGTTTTCGCCGTAAAGGCTCTCCAAACAGCCAACCACTTGGTAGTCCAACTGAAAATTCAAGCTGCTGGCATTGTGAACAATGGTCAGCAGATCACCTTTGGAATCAACCACACCGGGGGACAAGATGGTGTCGATGTCGCGACCATCTATGATGTACAATCCAACCGGCGGGACACCTGGCAAATGCTGCAAATGGGAGACTTCCAGGCGAATGTGATTGCCCTTGGGAGCCCGAATTGTCCATCTGCAATTCACTAGCATGTTCTCCCAATTGAGTTCCATGTAGTTCACACTCTCGATGGTTCCAAAGGGGGCCGTCAGGTTTTGTACGCAATTGGGTGTGTATGATATCCGGAATCCGCGGTGGGAGTGGGAACGTGAATACGAATCGGAATGGAAGACCACGGTGGCTTGGCTGGTATTCAGATTAATCTGTTCCATTGTCCGTTTGCAGATTGTCTTTGCCGGCCGATCGCCGGGCATTTGAAATCCCGAGTAGATCTTCAAGCTTTCAAAAACGCATTGGTCCAGAAAGAATCCTAGAATATTAATGTCCTCGATGAGCAGTGAAACCCCCGATCCGGGGTGCACGCTCAACCACCACTTGCAGTTTAAATGGGCGGGATACGCATTCGGGTATCTGGGTGAGAGGATGACACCCGTGTTGGAAGGCAGGTGACCACCGCATTGGATGGCTATCTGGCGCCAGCGGAGGTGGAAGCCACGCCCACTGATTGCTGAATCCGTATGAAAGAGCAATCGAAACTCGTAGCCGAAACTGGGTATCCGCGTGGTTATTGTCCTCCCACAGAAGCGTCCTATTAGCGGGGAATCTGTGCCTCCCCCATTTCTAACCTCCAGATAATCCCCAGTGCACTTAGGGGAGTACTCCAAATCGAATAAATCGATCTCAATTTCCAGCTGATAGTTGAAGGGTCCAGTCAAGTGCCAATCGCAGTCCAAGCTGGAAGAATAGTTTGTCATCGGATAACCTGGAGAACTCAGCTCCCCACTGGAACCGTGAATGTGTCCACCGCACTCTTTACGATCCTCAAATGAGTAAGACAACTCGAAAAGGTCTTCTCCTAGTTTTATAAACGAGCTGTACTTGATGACCAGATGGTTTGAATGGCTCACCAGATCATCCGGCATCGATCTGGAGTGACAGAATCTGCCCAGGGACGTGTTCTTAGCATCTGTAAGCTGGGCATTCAAACTGTCGAAAATCTCTATAGAACCGAATGTACAGTCATCAAAGGGGCTGGCAAATCGCAATCGGTTCCAGTGCAATCGGATGGCCTTTTTGGGCGGAGCCAGTATCACCCAATAGCACAAGTCATCCGGATTATCTGGCAAACGGATGTGATCGCCAGGCGTCGTGTGCACTCCGCCGCATTTCCGGCTTCCAGTGGACAACACTTCGTACTCGAACTTGAAGCCACGACCCGTACTGTCTGCATCTGTGGTCAGTTGGTATTGCAGGTAATTCGTCCGGCTGATAAACTCCTGTTGCGGCTTATTCTTGCTGCAGTAGGGTCCCAGGATCTGGCGGTTCAGCCCATCGATTATCTGTAGAAATAAGGAAATTATGAAGAGGGATAAAAAAATCTGTTATGGGTGCCAAATTCGTTTTCTTATTAACCAATATTTTAATTGAGAATTATATTACATTATATATTTATATTAATAATACCCAAATCAAGAAAAGGCAGTTCTTGAACCTTGGTTAGTTCAAACTTTGTATTTAATCTTTAGTAAGACCTAAAACAAGAATGGGAAGTTGTTTACATCATTATGTTCTTGTACATCAGTACATTTGTAAAATTGAACAAATTATTGCCGCTATTCTGCATATGTATGAATGTATGTATGTACGTACTAAATTTTCCTAATGTTTGCAGTGAAAATTTCGATTTACTCATGTACTTATTTATCTTAATTTAAATACCCGTTACTCGTAGGGTAAAAGAGTATATTGTATTTGTTGAAAAGTTGCCGACTCTATAAAGTGGTAACCTGAATGACGGGTATAAAATTACTATAATTTTGCTGCTTACAAGCTTAATGTCCTGTGTTCATACATATGTACATATATATTCAAAAAGAAGAATGGAGAAGTAAAGACTAGAAGAGACAAGAAAAAAATGCGAGAGAAATATTTCCGTTATCTCTCTCAAAAGCTCTCTTCATTCATTTCATATGTCTTTTTTATCCAGGAGCGGATTTAAAGTAAGATATTTCGAGGTAAAGGAACTTCAATCAGTTTGTGTTGTTATTATAGGTGTACAGAAAACTTTTCGTGGGGAAATTGTTCCCTCTGACCGCTCCCGTCTCTCGAGTCGAAAACTCGATTTTATCTCATTCATCGGCAAAAAGACAAAGAATTAAATTAAATTTTCGTATGTTTGGGATTTAAAAAGTTATTAAAACGATTTCAAAGGCGTAATAAAAAGTGAGTTACACAAAATAGTTGCCGCTCTGACAATTTAATTCGGTGCGTTGTTTTTTTATGTTTTAAAAATGAAAACAAATGCCTCTTAAGTGAAAACAGTTATAATACATACATACATACATTCTCCGAAGTTATTTGAAATATTTCTTTATATGAATTTTAATTTTTTTTAGTGGTAACAAAATACAAATTAATTAATATGAATGCTTTAGAGCAATAACAAAACTATTCAGGACACAAATTTCAATAGAGGTATGTATGTATGTATGTGTGTATATTCAAATCTGAAGAAGGGGAAAATATTTTGTTAACGAAATATTATTTTTTGGGGATTTGGAATGCTATGAAACTCACCTTTAAGTTAGTAGTTGAACAATCTTTATCATTTTTAACTTCTTGATCATTTTCATAGTCTTCATCGTCGTTCTCGGTGCTTTTCAGCTCAAAGTCTATCAGCTTCACGCTGATCAAAGTGTTGCTGGGTGTTTTAATCGTATAGGTGCACAGGCGATCGCTCCTGGTCAGACTTGGATATCCGGGGGAGGTCAAAGTACCTGTGTTACTGTCCAATGTGAAGTCACAGGACATTCGGTAATTTAGCTCGAAGCTGCCTGCGGCGGCATAGAACTTAACCATCACTCGATTTGACTGCGAGGTGAAAGATGGTGGATTGGAGACCGCAGCATCCGATCCGCAGATCTTGTCCCTCAGAGCAGTACTATCCTCATCTATCAGTTCCACGCAGTCCAGGGTGCCCAACTCCAGGTGGACAAACTGAATGACTATCTGTTCACCCGCCGCCAAATGGATCTCGTATTCGCAGAAAGCTCCACTGGTTGGCTGTCCAACTGCAGATGATGCCGATATGGTACCCATCTTGGCAGTGTAGGAGCCACCGCAGCCGGGCACAGAATCCACCGCGGAATAATGAATGCGGAATCCCGCATCGCTACCCTCCGCATCCGAGTGGAACTCAATTTCCGCCCGGTGGGTGGGCAAAATCAGTGGCTCCGGATGCCCACTACTGCAGAATTTGACCAATTCGCGACCAGAAATGCTGTCTTTGATCTGAAAATCAAGTGGTTTTTAAAATTACAATTAACAATTACCACTTAATTATATTTATTTATTTGGTTGGTAAACTCAAGGTCAAACTTGGTATTAAGACCTTTTTGTAACATAATACTCGACATTCATTTTTTAGAATCCAGAAAATATACATATTTTCAAGAATATTTGTACTTAATCCCACAACAATTTCCTTAAACCCTTAAGATTAAATTTAAAACGGATTTTAAGATGAATATCAGTAGTTTTTTTTAGAACCACAACAATATGTAAGAACATTTCTTTATATCAATAATATTTTCTTACAAAAAAATTAAAATTTATAAATTTTTTATTTGTTTTCGATATGAGTGTAATCTTAACATTCCTTACTCACCAGGACAAAGTCAAAATTGCAATTATCATGCTCCTCCAGTTGAAAACTTATAAATGTGAGCTTGATGCGCTTGGTCATTGGTGCCACCAAATGCCAGAGGCAGTCCATGCTCTTTAAATAATTTCCCGGTGATCCTGGCGAATAGAGTGTGCCACTTTCCTCGACATCCAACTTGCCACCGCATTGCGGTTCAATCGAGTTCCACGTGAGATCAAATCCCTCCTTTGCAGTCGCATTGTCAGAGTGGAAACGCAAAGACAACTGATTCCCGGAGGACACAATATTGCCGCTGTTTGGAAACTGGGCTCCACAATAGCGGCCAATAAGTCGGTCTTCTTTAGACTTGCCGTCGTTAATTTGCAGCCAATCGAAGCGGCACTCCGTTGAGTCCTCCAGATCGAAGCTATGAAAGGTCACATTCAGGACCAACGATTCATTGGTTTGGATTAGCCAGCCACACCGCGAATTGTGTTCGTATTGCCCGCCTTTCGGTGGATATTTCAACCTGCCCCTTTCGGCACTTAGGATGTCGTTGCAGGCACTGTGTTCTATGGAGCACAGGTGTCCAATATAGCCCGGAAAACACTGGCACACAAAGCCATCGGCAACTGTGTTTTCAATACTACAGATCCCCATGTTTTGGCAGGGATTCGGATCGCATTTATTCGACTCCGGCTCGCATATCGGCGGACGAAATCCTTGGGGGCACAAGCAAGTAAAGTTTGAGGGACCTTCACGGCAAATACCATTATTCTGCGTATTTATTGAAAAACAATCGAAGTGGGATCAATCGAATGGGATCAATATTAAATCGAGCGCTAACCAATAAGAAAATTCCCAATTGGAATATAAAGAATATTGCAAGGCAAGTAAATATTGTGTTTTAAAAATTTACAAATTCACAAATATGTAACGCGTTAAAAAAAACTATTTATCAATTGTGAATCTGTGGTATTTTCAACCAAGATAGAGTTAACTATAAACCTTGACAGAATACGGTATTTAACACTAAACAAATATAAAAAACTTCTTAAAATCAATAATTGTTCAAGTAATAACAATAAACTGGAAAAAATAAATTTATAATGACCATAAAATATATTAATACTTTACTTTTAACTACTTACCTTTTTTTACAATATAAAGTTGCTGCTAAGCGGTTTTTATACACTGATAAAAAAAAACGTAGTAAATCCAAATTTTTTTTACTCAATTTAAATATTTTTCGCTTTGATTTTCATTGCGTTGCGGTTTTAGTTATTTTAAATTTAAAAATATTAAAATTTTTTTATTTGACTATGTTAGGAATTGATTTTAATATATAAAAAATGGTTTTATTTTGAAAATAAAAGTAAAATTAAATTAAATGCATTTAAATCAATCAGGAACTGTTTAAAATTTAATATCTTTCACATTGATTAAAACATTTGAAAAAACATTTGTATATAATATAATCATTTTATATTTAATTTTAATAATTATTTTTACTAATCCATTTTTTTATCAGTGTGTATATTTAAGAGGGCAAACTTACAAGGCAGGGTTGACGTTGACAATTTGTGGTCGATTCGTTGCGGCAGCCACTCGGACCGTAACCCGTTCCCATCATGCCCATTGGACAGCTGCAGGATGCCGATCCGGAAAGCAACTGACAAGTGGCCACCGGATGGCAGGGATTGTTCTCCGGCGGGCAACTTCTGTAGCTTGTTTCACCCGGAACACTATTTTCCGACGGAATCCGTTCGCACACCAACCCATCACCGGTCCAGCCCATCGGACATTCTCCGCAATGATGCGATCCGTAGGTGTTTATGCATTGGACCTTGGGATGAAGGCTACAGCCACCATTGTTCGTCTGGCATTCGTCCAAGTCCTGGCAGGACCATCCATTTCCGGTTAGGCCAACGGGACAGGGCGAGCAGGTGAAGCTGCCCGGCAGATTGATGCATTTGGTGGAGCAGGGTGCATGGCCCGATGCCCCAACGCTGCACTCGTCCACATCCTGGTCACAGGCGGGGGTCAGTCCATTGGTCGTCCAACCAGGATCGCAGAGGCAACGGTAGCCGGTGGCCTCTGAGCTTGGTACGCATGACCCGTGGCCACAGAGTTCCCAGGAACTCGACTGCAAACAGTC
Source organism: Drosophila gunungcola (assembly GCF_025200985.1). Taxonomy (NCBI): domain Eukaryota; kingdom Metazoa; phylum Arthropoda; class Insecta; order Diptera; family Drosophilidae; genus Drosophila; species Drosophila gunungcola. Next base: position 308,157 of record NW_026453237.1, read on the forward strand.
CGCCCTTCGCTGGGTGCAGTGCATCCCATGCCAACCCGCTGCACACAGGCAACTGTATGATCCAGGCCGATTGTGGCACTCGGCTCCATTCTGGCAACCCAGATCGGTGCCCTCGTACAGGGCGCACTCGTTAACGTCCACCTCGCACAAGGTGCCCTACAAAAATTACACGCAATGCGAAATTTAAGGGGAGTTCTCCTCAATCCAACATTTGGGTTAAAATTTGTTTTTTGAGGGATTACTCACCTCGAAGTTCGATGGACATTCGCAATAATACGAGGTGAAATTGTTGACGCATTTTCCTCCATTTTGGCAGGGTGCATTTTTACACTCTAAATTTGCCATGTCATATGAAAAGTTCTCCACCACCCGAAGCTGCTCCTTGAGGCGTTCCAACAGAGCCTCCGAAACGCTTGAGCTATCCCGATAGAGAGAAATAACGAACTTTAAGGCTATCACTTGTATCCAAAATACTCTTTTCATGGCAATTGCTTACATGAGTTTCGAATTAACTTCCAGTTAAACTCCATTGAACTCACTCCCATTTATATTTTTTTTGATATGGGTTTTCCTCGAAACCACTCGTTTTTAAGCTGGTTAACACTCTAACCCAAAAATTAATGAACCAATCGGTTCTTACAAAAAAAAAAATGTACACGTGTGTAAGATGACAAATTGACTGCCTTAACTAACGATTCTAATTTTAAAATTGAAATAATTTTAAAAACTTCATAAAATTAAAAAAAAAAAAAAAAAAACCGTGAACTTTTTAAACAAAATCGTAGTAAAAAATTTCGGTTTCCATTTTTTTTTTATTTTACTTCGTTTATTTTAATTATTTTTGAAACTCACTAATATGAAAATTGTGCTAATTAATTTTCCGAAAATTCTGTCACAAGTGTTCTTCTTTGGCTTGAAAGAGTTTTCAAACATTTTTTTTTACGAATTTTCGTATACTAGTAGGCAAACCAGTATTTACAATATACTAAATATACAACAGAAAATATTGCTTAAACTAAGAACAACAACATTTTGAAGTGTGTTTTTGAAACCCTTTAAACACGGTTATCTTTTACATTTTCCTCAATTATATAAAAATTTAAAGGTATCAGACAAACTCGCATCGTCATTTTTTATGCGAAACTTGTATGTTACGTATACGTAATCCTTATAAGGATTCTAAAAATGTTTACCTGTTTAACAGTTTATCCAGCATGGCACTCAACCCTTTGGGCCCAAAAGCTAGCATTTGAAAATCATTCAGTTGATCCTCTAGCTGATCCCTTACGACTTTTTCGACGGAATTCCATTCAGTTTTGGGATCAATGGTTTTGGGTTCACCGGTGGCCATCAGAAGATCCAGCACATCGATTTCTTCGTTGATGGTTAGCCGCGAATTTCCAGACAACAGAATACTGATATTGCGATCTACTCCGGACGCGAAAATTAGATTCCCATCTCTGCTTATGATACTTGGCCTAATAATATCAACAAAATGAACGAAGTCTTTAAAATTTGTATAATGTTTAGCTTATTAAAAGATATCTTAGCAAGTTTTAAATTTTAAATTGTATAAAATTTTTTTCTGGGATTCTTACGAATTGACAAAACATTCGGAATTAGGCAAAGTATCCGTAATAAGAAAAATGACCAAAAACATTTGAAGTCTGGTCCACACAGCTTCTGGCATTTTGTCACATTTAATTCAAAAACACTAAAAAAAAAACATTAAAAAGTGTCTAGGAAATATAAACTGGTCCGTTAAAATAACTATGATCGACTGAGCTCTTTTCGGATATTATTCTAAATTAAAATTTACGGAGCGGGGGCGTTTCGAAAAAACGCAGATGATAAGAATTTTATAGATAATTAATTAGATTTTGGCAAGTAACCACTGCTTTTACATTGAAATCGGTCATAGAAAGTCTCCTAATTTTAATTAAAGTCAAATCGGACTTTTGGGGCGTTTCCCAAAAACAAAGTTGATAAGAACAAATAGTTTGATATTTATTGGCAAACGCGTATTTGTTGGAAACTATAATGTTAAAAGCTCTAATCTCAGCCTTTTCTCAAATCTCCACTGTTTGTAATAAAAACACGAATTTTTTGGTTGAAAGATAAGAGTTTGTATTTTTATATAATTTTTCAGTATTTTAGCTGTGTTGCTCTTTGCTGTTCTTTGTTGTTCTTGTTGTTGTTCATTATTGTTATAACTTATTTTAATTAGCTTTTCGAAATATTAGTATTAAATGTGGTTTTTAAAAGTGAAATGTAAACAATTTGTCCTCATCATTGCGGATTCGCATTGAATTTTATACGTACATGCGTATGTATCAAGAGGTTGCGTCTGTTATTTATTATTCGGTTTTCTAGTAACTTAGCGAAATAATAGGTTAGCATTATTGCTGTATTGCTTGTTTTAATGTACTTCTGTATATATTCTTATCTAGGGCTATATGAAAGCGACTGAATTGGATTTTCCTTCTCGATTTCTAAGCAACCCTAGGCGACAGCCCTGCAATTAATTATCGAAAATCTAAAGTAAAGCTGATTTTGTGTGTAGTTGTGTGTATTCTGGTGCAGTAGCAAATGGTGAACGCAAGTGTGTGAACACTGGTCTCCTTTTACATGTGTGTGTGTGTGTGTGTGTTTGTGTGTGTGTGTGTGTGTGTGTTGTGTGAACGCTTGGCGTGGACTTAATTTCAAATCAAGTGTGTGTGTGTGTGTCTGAGCGAGTTTTTCTCTAAGTGTTATCAGTGTGTTTTAAAGTGTTTTTTTTATTTGATGATCCTCCAAAATAGTTTCCTCTTGACGAAGTAAACTTACGAAGTTATCGCGCGTGTATAATATAATTATTTAGTTGTTTAAGTTAATATTAATATTTATTATTGCCAGTTTCGATAAGAAAATAATTTTAAGATATATTATTATATATACGCTTTCATTATATCGCACCTCGTTTAGTTATTGCAATTGTTATAAATATTTCTGATTTGGTGTAAAGTAAAATTTGTTGACTAGATTTAATCGCTACGCTTCTTTGCTTCTTAATACTTTCCGTTACTTTTTGCTTTTGCTTGCTGCAATTGCTTTCATTACGTTTCCTTTTTTTTTTTTTTTGTCAGTGTATTGTTTGTGTGTGTGGCTGTTGTATTTGTATTACTCTAACGGCATGAGTATGGGTGTAAGTGTAGTTTCTGATTACTTTTAGGCTTAGGCATATAAATTGCTGATCCTCATTCGATTTTACTAGCTACGAGTTAATAATAATCGTAATCATAATAATCATAATAGTCATAATAATTGCGATAACAACAGACTAAAAATAATCTCATAATGCAACTGTGTGTATGTGCTTTTTAGTTTTTGTTGTTGTTTACTTTTATGTATGTACATCAATTTGTTAGTTGAACTTGTTTCAGCATTATATTGAATTATTGCTTTCCGGTTCACACATCGTGGCTGTTTTTTCAAGGGGCGTGGCCACAATTGATGATTGGATGTAACGAAAGGCGCTGCTTATTTATCAATTACCCGTTTAGCCTAGTAGTGTTGTATTGGAATTGAGAATATGTTTTAATTATTTAAGGATATCAAAAATGCCGAATAACATAAATAATTAATAATAAACTAATAGAGCTTTTATTTCTTAAGCTTACAATATAAGAATTTTGAAAAATATAAAAAAACCTGCGTTTGTTTTTAAAAAGTAATTGACTGACAAAATGTTAAATGTTTTTAAAGCAAGAATCTTGAAACGATTTCACTGATTGGTATTGTTAAGATAGATTATACATTTGTTTACCAATAATTTAGCTAAGTTCATAACAATATTTCAAATCAATATACTTGTAATTCGCTCATTCGTAGATATGTATTTGATTTTTTCAGCATTTTTTTTTTTTGAATAAATAAGGTTCTAGAACATTAACATCACAACCTTTAAATAACAAACTTTATGCTTTACAATGATTTGAAAGTAAGGTTTTTTTTTTTAATTATATGTTTTTAAAATTAGGATAACGGTTATTGGTTAAGCAGCGCCACAATCGCCATAGTTTTTCGCGTCATTTGGTTGGCCGTTTGTTGAGGACGGATTAACTACTTACTAAAAAATGCAATTACTCTCATATATATAAGTACTTCCTATATATATATATATATATATATATAGATATTTTCTGTGAGTGATCTGATGGAGCTAAACCAATATATATATTATTTGTCTGCGCGGGACAATTTCTCAAGCAACAGTGCGGTAATATATAATATATGCGAATGGATGCAAATGTGTGTATAATGTATTCCGATCTGGAACTGAAGTTTGAGGAAACCGGCCCCCGACTGGGTTTTATCCGATCCGATCCGATCTGATCTGATCTGATCTGATCTAATCTTGTGTTATTATTCGTTATTAAGGCAATCGCTTTTGGTTAATTAATTGTAGAGTAGAGTATATAATGCCATTCGATTGGAAAATTGCTACTTATGGGGCTTTTTTCCAACACGTTTTTTAAGTTACAAAGGTGTTTTTGGGGGCGGTGTGCGTGTGTGGGTTTTTGTGTGTGTGAGTGGGTGTGGTTATCTGCGAGATCTCTCGAATGAACTTAGCCTTTAATTACATTATGTTAGATATAATAATTAATTGTTTACTTTGTTTACGTTTACTTTTATATGAAATCACAGTCCGTATGTGAGAAAGACTTTATATATGTACTCGATAATGATGATAAAATACATGGTATTCGGGAGGGGGTCCGGGAACTCCCCTCTATGTGTATCCTACATGCTGCTATATTGGTGTTTTCACTTATATGAGATATGGTATATGGGCCATTGGGATAATGGACTACAATTAATTAATAACAATTTGTTGCTGCTTTGTTTTATTTCATCATTTTCGTTTTCGTTTTCGTTATCGTTTTTTTTCACATATGTGTGTGTATATCTCTATATATATCTGCATTTATTTAAAATATAAACTATCTGTTGTTGTTGTTGCTGTTATGAAAGGCATTTGCTTTGTTTTTTTTTTTCGTTTGTTGATTTAAAAAAATTTCGCTTGAATTGTTATTATTTAACTACATAATGCTAGTAATGTCTATATAATAAGATTTGATTTGAATTGTTTCTATTAGTTTTTCATTTGAGTTTTTTTTTTTGTTTTTTTTTTCATTTAGCTAAAATTTAATTAACCGACGAATTTCCCCCTACCTTGCGTTATCGTTTATCTTTATTATTAATCGCTCATCGTTCCCCTCCAGCGCCTCAAGTCAATCGTTAACAATCGTTTTACACTCGTTAAGTCTACTAATCGATTAATCAAAAAGACATTTGCTTTGCTATCCCTATATATCTTTGGGTATCCTTTTCGCTTGATATGAACTCTCACAGTACGATGATATAATGGATCGATCTTGAATCAATTTTTAATTTTTTTGGTTTTTGGTTTTTGGGGCCAGAACGCAGGTTAGTTTTTAGAGCTTTTGCCAGGCGATAGTTAACGATAGTACACGATAGTTAGGTTCTAATATTGTCATAAAAGTTGGGGTCCTTTAAATATATATATATATATATTAAATTGCTGGGGGGAGAGAGAGAGAGGGAGAGAGATACAGAGTTTAGGAGAGATGAAGTGTTATGTTTCTGATCTTTTACTTGTTTTTATCATCTACTAACTTTAGTTCTCTTCGAGGCGCAATTGTAGTAACCATTTTATAATCGTAATGATAATAGATCCACAAAAAGTCGTTCCTTAATAACTGCTCTATTATTGGTATTGGTATTGGTAATTTTTGTTTTATTTTTTGTTTTTTTTTTTATTTTTTACTTTTTAATAGATAAAAATTCATAAGCGCCATTTTGTCAGCCTATTTCTGATTCAGATTTGATCAACAGTTTTTTTTTTCGCCACTTTTCGTTACCCCTCATTGCTTAAATGTTCCTCAGTGTTTATGTTTATGTTTTTTTTTTTTTTTAGAAGGCCATGCTGGTTCGTCTGCCCCCCAGGCCACCACCTCCTCCGCCGGGTCCACCTCTGGTTAGTCCACTGTGGGAGACACTCCTGCCCATTCTGGCCTCACTGCCTTTGCGTTCCCTCGCCTTCCTGAGCAAATCCGAGGTGCTTGGCCTCCGGCTATCCTGGGCGGAGGCTGACCCCACCACTCCTGATCCTCCTGATCCTCCTGCTCCCCCTCCCCTCTTGCAATTCACTATATCCGATGTGGAGGATCTCCTAATGGTGGACCCATCCGACGAGGGCAACTGGAGGCTTGCAGCTCCTCCTCCGAGGACGACGCCACCACCACCACCACCACCACCTCCTCCAGTGAAGGGTGACAGAAGGCTGGGGGAATGTCCTGGCAATACCGTTGGTCCTCCTCCTCCTCCTCCTCCTCCTCCGCCTCCGCCTCTTGGCTCCTCGGGATCCACGCTCTCCACCCGCAAATAAGGCATCCTTCGCTGCGTTTGATCCATCGCCGGCACCGAACTAATCGGCTGACTTGGCGGAGTGGTGCCCGATGTGCTCCTTAGGCCGCTGTACAGGGACTTGAGGTGAAAGTCCAGCGACTTGAAGTTGAGCAGGGAGCGTCGTTTCTGGGGCTCCTCGCTGGAGGGCACGACCTGATCCGGGCTGCCGTTGTTTACATTGTTGTTATTCAGGGTGTCGAACTGGAGGTCAGCTGCTGCGATGGGAATAGCTACCGAATCGCTGGTGTTGCCGCTGGCCAGCAAATGTTGCTGTTGCTGTTGCTGCTGCTGCTGATGTTGCTGCTGCTGTTGTAGTTGCACATATTGCTGCTGCTGCTGCTGGTGCTGGTGCTGTTGCTGTTGCTGTTGCTGTTGCTGTTGCTGTTGCTGCTGCTGCTGCTGCTGCTGCTGCTGCTGCTCCTGCTTGCTTATTGTTGTCGTCATGGTATTGCTACTTAGGCTAGTTTTACTGCTAATCACTTTCAAAAATTTATTATCGTTATCTAAGGACTCCTTTCGTCACTGGATAAGGCAGAAGCCCTGCTTGGCAGCGTCCTTGGCAGCGTCCACCTCCTCGATGAAGGCCTCGTCCTCGTGCTTGGGCGAATCGGCGCCGCAGGGTCCGCCGCCGCTCAGGCTGAGCGGCCCCTGCGGGCACGCTGATTGTCACCGGAGCGCCAGGGTCGAGATCATCGGCGGCCGCACCGGCTTGTTCTCCAATATCCGCTCCAGCTCCAGCATGACGCTCGAGGAGAGGCGTGGCAGCAGCTGGAATTGCAGGTTTATGGTTAAGTTTATCGCTTTTTACCCAATTATGGAGCTTAACAAATAGTTGTATGTTTTTCTCCTATTGCTTAATAATCTGTTTTTTTTTTGGTGCGAAAAATCGTGCCTCTTTGGTGGCACTTTTTGCAATTTAAACAATGTTGTGACTTCCTGTTGTTTTTGTGTATAATTTTTTTACGATGACTTAGATTTTCACTGAGAGGCCCAATTTGTTATGATTTTATTAATTTAACTTTGCCAAAGTATAAATGTGGGTGCCTTACACAATGTGAACTTACCTTTAATATAGTTTAATGCACCTGTTTTTTTTTGTTAATAATAATTTATTGCAATTTGTTTACCTGCAACGACTGCAGACTCTGGTGGAGCTGTTCCGCCGAGGTGGCACCCAATAATAAACACTGCACTGGCTCGTGTTTCAGCGACCAGGCGATCGAAAGTTGGGTGGGGCTGCATCCCAGCTTTTCGGCGAGGGCGGCAAGGTCACGGAGGCGGTCGCAGTGGCGGCGCCCCTCCTCGATCCGGTCCTTGCCCCAACTGCCCTGCGGCGACAGAGCGGCCTAAAAATATTTTAACATTTACCATCAAATATTGCCTTTTAATACCATTATAAATAATTGATCTATAGAAAAATATTCTCTTTTGTTACATAATGAGTGGTAACAAAAACTGCATAAGATACACAATAATTTATTTCATTTAATTTAAGAGTTTACACTTTTTATTTGATTAGAGATTTTTGTTTTGGAGTACGGCCAAAAAAATCCGGTATATTTAATTTAAAAACCGCTCTTGGCAATTAAATATTAAAGTTTAAATATTAGTTCAATACTTAATATCTGATGTTATATTTTCTTGTCTTTCTAAGTCAACAAGTTTCAATATTTCTTTTTTAAATCGAGCATTTTTATTTGGCAGCTTTTGAAGTTTTTCATAAACAAAAATTTAAGGATTCATAACTAAAATACAAAAAAAAAATTTAAAAAGTGGTTTTACTTATTTTTTTATGATAAAAACGAAACAAACAATTGAATCTTTCTTAGCCTTAAAGCAAAAAAAAAAAAAAGTTCAACATCTTTCATGAATTTTTAAAAATACAAAAGTAAGATTTTATTTAAAAAAAAAATCGATAAAACTTGCTTTATATATCCTGCATAAAATGAAAGAATTAAATACAAAAAAAAGTGTGTAACTCACATTGCGATTAATTTCGTCCTCTGTCCACGAGAAGCTCTTCGTCTTGAAAGATCCCTTGGGGAGGAAGAGCTTGTCGCCGTTCTGGGTGTCGCTCAAGGCCATCGAGAGGGGGCCCCAGGCCATCAGGCCCACCCCGATCTTGTTGTACATCTCCGGCAGATAGAGCTCGCACTTTTCGCGGCAGAACATGTGGTATTCCGATTGCTCCACAATTGGCGTGATGCAGTTGAACTGCCGGCAGTTGGTATACGCCTCCATGATCTCCACCTGGCTCCATCGGGCGGTGCCCCAGTACATTGCCCAGCCCTGTTGTATAACGTAGCTCATGGCGCGCACCACTTCTGGCAAGGAAATGAACAACAGTTTACAAATTGTGCAAAGTACTTCAAATAGAAATGAAAGCACCTCCAAAACACCTTTTAAAAATTACAATTCAATAATGATAAGCATGTGATGTGACTTATATAAATGCCTCACAAATTACATTATTAATATTGCTTATAAAATCATTTTTATTTCTTTTTAAATTGATATTGACAAAATTACTTTTTATTAATAAAATTAGGTAATATTTGGCTGCCGAATTCTAGGTCAGGTATTGGTTAATGTTATAACACAGCGAATATAAGTTTATCAAATTATTAGTTTATATTCAATTAGATACTTATTTCATAAACTGATATTATCTAATGGGACTATTTCGTTCGAATGACTTACCCTCCATGGGGCACATTGGATCTGCCTTGTGGATGATAACGATATCGATGTACTGCAACTGCAACCTCTGCAGACTTGCTCGAACACACTCGATAATGTGTTTCCGGGAAAGACCCCGTTCCTCGGACCTAAAAGAATTATAACAATATTAGGCCCTCATTAAACCCGCATTTAAAAAAAAATTGAGATCTTAATGTGCTAATTAACCCTTTATAATTGTCAAAAAAAAAAAACTATTATATTTCAAATACAAAAAAATTTTCACAATATCAATTTTAAGTTTTAAAAAAAATAGATTAACATAATCGGAGTTAAAATTTTTATTTATTTTTTTTATTGTGAAATTCTTATGAAAAATCTTTGTTAATCCCATTTTAAATACCAAGTACTCAAGAAATAAAGTCTAAGAACCGCTACTAACTTGGTGCTCCAGTAGACCTTGGTGGTGATGACGTAGGCGGTCCGCTTCCATCCCGCCCGCTGCAGGATCTTGCCGATCTCCGTTTCCGAGTGCGCCTCCGAGATGTCGAACAGGTTGATGCCGCTCTCGATGGCCAGCTTGAGGATGGCCTCCGCCTGGTCATCACTGACGCCCGGCGAGAAGACCGGCCAGGTGCCCAGGCCCACGTTCGAGATGCGCAGCCCGCTCTTGCCGAGATTCTTGTACCGCAGCCCCGGCGTCGGAGTGGATCCATGGCGGAGGGGCAGCGCCGGATTGGAACCCAAGCTGATCGAACGGCCTGCTCGCAGCGGAATGCCCAGATACACGGTCATCGCGGTCGAAATCCCAGGATTCGAATGGTCGAGTTTGGGTTCGGGCATGGAAATGAAACATTTTTCGTTGGGGGAAATGTGCGTTCCGTTTAGTGAGAAGCCTTTTATTTTGGGATGGAGAAAGGGCTTTCAAAGTGCCGGGAAACGTGCAAAAACCAACAGCAACGCAACAGCAACAAGAATGGTTACAAAACACAAACGCAATGCCACAATACACGTAAAAGGCAATCTCAATTAAGGTGACGAAGTGCCAATACTCTACTTATGGAACAAAAATAAATTTCAAAAAATATACATGTATAAAGTACTTCATTTATTTTCCAAGTAACTATTTAAAGTATTTGGTTTTAGCATATAGTATAAAACTCTGCCTGCCTAATAGAGATTTTTCTTGGCTTCTACTAATGTCTTTAATATTTTAAGCATTATTTTTGACATATGTGGGTGTTTGCAAATAAATTTTACAGATTACCTAACAAAAATATATATTTTATTATGTACTAAAAAAAATAGTAAAATGATTGAAAGCTGTTTATAATGAAATACTTTTTAACACCATCAAAGCAGTTGACTTAAAGATCGGCTATTTATCTTCATATTGTAAAAGGAGTTTATTGTTTAAAACTTAAAACTGAATGTTAAGGTAAAATTAAATAATAAAAAGCTTAAACATTTAAAATACATTTACATTTTGTTCACGCCAAGCCACATAATAAGGTCATAAGTCTGAAATTACCAACAAAAAGGGACCCAAGCGCACACATATTTTGCCCTCAAAAATAAATGTTTAAGGTATGCAAAACAAAAAAAAAACACAAATTTGTTATTTTCAATTAGCTAATTGAGACAGCCTTGGAGGAGAGTATGTAAAAAAATACAAAGCGAACGGCATGCAATGAACATGAATAAACAAAAGTGACATTTTTCCGTTGGTTTTTCCTTTCCCCAGTTTTTCCTTTTCCTTCAACAAAAGTGCGTGCGCCCGGTGCGTGTTTTTCTTTTTTTTTATATTTGGTTTTTTCTTGGTTGCGTGATTGTGGCAGGTGGTTCGAGTGGATTGGGTGGAGTTGTTGTTCCTCACAAAATGAATAAAATAAATTACAACTCGAATTGCATGTTTTTGGCCCTTATTCGAGCCATACGCCCGCGCCTTAATTCGCTAAACAAAACCAACAATTACCGACAGCTGAACTACATTGATTAGCGGAGTGTTAGGGTTTGGGTTTATTTTTTTTATATTTTGTATTTTGTATATAATTTATTTACTTGGGCTATTTTGAAGTAAGCGATACTTGCTTGTATGTGGTAGCATGCAGAGGCAGGCAATCAAAAACAATCGAAAAGGTCGAGCAATCGACAGTAAACAACATAAATGATAAGCCTATATGATAGTGAGAAGTTTGATACCGAAATCAAGATGACCGCCCGTACCACTGAACTCCTCCATACAGTCGAGTGACGCAATGGGAGCCCGGCACCTGCAATGAAAAACCGGTGAGAAATAAATTATGATGTCCTCAAAATTGTTACGAATATTGTGACTTAATATATGAATGTAAATCTGAAAATCTATTTGTATTTTGTTCGTTGCATAATATTGTCTCGCAAATATCCTTTGTACCTAAATATCAATTGGAAATTACGAATTTAACAATACGTCTTAGTAATATTACGTATATGCCACGCTGTGCAAGTATGGTCTTTATTATTTTGTATACCATAGGAAGTAGAGAATTTTTTTAATAGCAGCAAAGATTTTGCTAAAATATTACGTATTCGCCACGTTGTTCTATAAACTTGTAGTAAATATAAATATTTGAAGACCACGTAGGTTATTAAAAGATTCAACTTTATTTTAAGTTATTATTATAAATTCTAATTCTATGATTAGTTTAAAAAAAATCAATTTTTATATATTTTTTTAAATGTATGTAGTATTGAGTTTTCAAGCAGCTATAAAGACTTTGAGTTAATCTGGAAATATACTTTATTTTGTTAATAAAACCACTTAATATTTTAAAAGGTTATCTCAGACATCTCTAGACGGTTAATATGCACCGTCGGTGCCACAGAATACATAGAATTTTTAATGTATATATTTAAGAAACCTATTTTTTCAAACATTCTCTTTCCTTGAGGTTTAATTGGAATTGAAACGGTTTCTGTGAAAGCGAAAAAAAAATGTAAAATGAAATTCGGATGGAAAAGATTGCTAATGGAGTGGTCTGATATTTCCAGAATTTAATGTTCAAAGATTAAAAAAAAAATTTTTTTTATAACATATCTGAAATGCACATGGTTTTGGTGACTAGTGCAGTACTAATTTATAAGGAAACCCTTGTAGCACAATTAAACCAAAAGTATAATATATAAATAAAGTAAATTGTAAATATGGACACTTGGTAACCCGAACGGCGAGTGCTGGCCATCCTACCGACTTTTATACCTGTAAATGGTGACCGGGTTCGATTCGTCGCTAGTATTGTCCACATTGTTGTTGTTGTTGTTGTTGTTATTGTTGTCATTGATCGAGGGAGCGACACCGACGGCGCCATTACCGATCATCAATTGCTGTGTCGTGGGTCCCGTTACAAAGTTTAGATTGGCAGGCAGCGCCATTAGCAGCGGCTGCGGCAGAGGCAGTGACGGTACAGGATCGCTGCCAGCGGAAACTGTGGGCATTTCAATGGAGGTTACTGCTCTGTCGGTGACGTCACCACCGCCCCCAATCCCAATGCCCTCGGTCGCAGCGCTGCCGCCGCTCTGCTCGTGGCCCAAAAGCAGCGGCGTACTCTCCTGCTGCAGCGTATGCGAGTGTGAGTGCGAGTGAGCGAGCGACGGCGCTGCCGCTGTCGCCGGCGACTGCGACGTCGACTGCGCCGTGCTACCGTCGCCGTTTAAATTGCATAATGCCATGGACATTGCTTTTTATTTGACTATTTTTGTATTAAACTATGTAGTTTTTCAGTTTTATCAAAGTTAATATTCGCTCTTATTGTTGTTTTTCCTAGCAGCCGTTGCTTATTTTTTAGACACTATTGGACGCCATTGTTTATTCTAGGTTTTCACATACTTTGTATTTATTTAGCTACTGTGGTTTTAGGAATTGAATTTCATATTTATTTTAGGCATTCGATTGCTGTTGAAATTGTTATTGGTTTTTTATATTTATTTAAATGTCTGTTGTCTATTTGTTATTTATTTAAATGTTTTCTATTGATTCAACTATTTTTTCAGCTATCAGAATTTTCTTTCAATATTAAAATTGTCTAGTTTTATAAAGTTATTTGGTTGCGTGTTTCACAAGTTTTAAAGTTATAGTTATTTCGTTCTAGTTATTTGGTTTCTTGTAGGCTCATTTTGTATTTAAACAATTTATTTCGAAATTATAGCTTTAGTGCACTTATTTATTTATTAAATTTCTTATGTTTTTCAACAGTATATGTGTTTATCTTGGTCAAAAAATTAGCTTTTACTTCGTTAGTTCTTTGTTGCTGCTGTTTATTAGTTAATTTTATGTTTTCTTTTTAATTTTTTTTCCAAATTTTCAATCATTGATTTGTTTTGGTAGAAAGTTTCTCATTATATTAATGTTATTTTTTTAATAGAACCGCATTTGTTCTTGTTTTCAAGTTGATTTTTTCGAGTTCTGATGATTTAAATTGTATTTGTTGGCGATTTTTTATTTTTAGGTCGAATATATACCGTTAAGACTGAACTACAAATCACATGGGATTTCGTTTTCTAAACAGCATACTTTTAAGGCAAAGTCCAGTCAGATAAATATTTATTTTCTTGTCGCTGCTGAGGCTTATAATTTGGAAACTTATTCATATCGCCTGAAACTGTTAATCTGTTTGCCAAAAAATACAAAAGAGCTTGATCGAAACTTTGCCAAAAGTTTTGTCACAACATTTAAGAAGTCGAAACAAGGCAAAAGTAAAAATATAGCTAATAGAGAATGAGATGGGGGGGAGAATAAGAGCTTTTCACCACACTCAGAAAAAAGAGAATAAGATTGGGAGAATTGAGAAGAAGCACTTTGCTGATAAATGAAACCACCTGCCTACTTGTTAACACGATCTAAACTTGTCGTAAATCAAAACAAGTATATCCAAAACAGTGTCGACAAAAATGATTTTAAAGTCATCAAAACTGTACACATTTTGGAATGCCAAAATAAAGTTTTAATTTTAAAGGTTTTAATGCTAAAATCTCTAATTTTTAAAAATTATATTTTTTTTATAGAAATATGAAAAAAGTTACGTTCTAGTATTTTTGTTAAATGAATATATATTTTGATGTATTCATACAAATTTTATTTACAGTGGTCAAAACAAGCTTACGAACATTTTATTATAAATTTCAGTGAAAAGTGTATTTAAACTTCTTTTGCCCATTGTATGCATTTTCTAGAGATCACTTTGAATTAAACAGAAATATAGGAGCACATAAATAGAAATTTGATGGCTGTTAAATTTAGCTCATCGCCGGTTCATTTAATCCGCCTCGTGCCAAAGACAGCTACAAATGTATCTATGTATGTATGTATGTCCGCGAAAGTAATGTCTGCGGTTCTTTTGATTTCCCACTATCGAAGGTTAATAATAGATCAACCTTGACAATGATTCAGAATCGGTCAGACAGCTTTTCCGTCTTCATTAGCGGGATCAGTTCGGAAAATGCATTACTTTGCCCCAGGGAAAACGAAATAGTGAGTGGGGGCGAAACGAGAGAGTGAGGGAGGGAAAAACAGACAGCTTTTCCCCACGACCGGTGTGTGTTTGACACCCCAAGAAGTGCAAGAACAAGGCACAATTTGCGCACGCTTTTCCTCTGCATTTCCCTTTTCCTTTTCCCTTACCCAAACTAACTTTTGACGTTTATGCAATGGTTTACACAGTAAAACTGACACCTCCACAGGTAGCTAAAATTCAGGGCACAAGCGACAGGGGGTGGTTAACACTGGGCAACTGGGTTTGAACTTCGCAAAAGGCTACTATATATGTAAATGTCTTATATTTGACAATGACTATAATAAATATTCAAAGTTTCGCTTGTTCTTTTCATATATTTTAAACCAAGTGATGCAACGAGAGATGAAAGTTTAATGTTTATGAAACTTTAAACTCACAAAAGTTAAGGTTTTCTGCTCTTGTATCTTTCATTAATTTTAAATTTATATAATCTTCCTAAATTATAAGTTCTCTCTGTTATACACTCATTTTAATAATCAGTAGTTACAAATATATTGTTTTCAAATCATAAACATATTTTCTTAAATAAATTATAATTTCAAATCTCTTAAATCCCAATAATTGTTATTATCTGTCTTTGAACATGTAAATATTTTTATTTTTTATGTTCTGATAGGCTATAAACTTTCAGCTTTGCTATTGCATTGATTAAACTTGTTATTCAAAATTTTACTTTCCCCACCCTTGCCATCGGTTTATTTATATAAATATAATTGTTATATAGATGTTATTCCATATTCAGCACTGCCTAATTCTCAGGGATCAATGAATATTTGTAGGAAACATTTTAGTGAAAAGTTTGGAGATACAGCTGCAAAGTCAGCTCTTTCTAGGTCACAATGACAGTTGACTGAGCACACACAAAAATAGATACAAATATATATATATATATATTTATTATACATTTGTATGCATGGGTATATATGGGTATATAGGCAAATACGTCAGGACTCAAGGGGCCGAAGGGGCCACTAATCTACAAATTAAACATTTAGTCAGGTGTCACACACACACGCCTACCACTTTCGTTATGCTCGTTACGCTCGTTATCCTTTTTAACCTTCTTATCCCCGATCATTCGCCAAGTGGGTGGCAAGTGCCAAAGATTATCAGGCCAGGTCTGAAGACCTTTAACCTGATGAGCTAAATTGAGGTAAACCCATCAAGATTATGTTGATTAATTGATTTGTTATGGTTTTAAAAGCTCTGAATGAAAAACATAGGGAAAGACAAATAAGATAAATAACTATAATCGATTTGAAAGGATATATAATTTAAATTGCAGGCAGATTTTAAATAGTTAATAAATAATATAAAATAATAATAATATAATATAATAATAAAGCTCTAGAAAAAAGTGTTTGTTTGAAATTCACAACCAAATTATACCAAAAGAAAATGAGCGTTGTAAAAAAAATAGCTTTGAATGTTACACGTATGAGTATCAAAGTTTATTTGCTGGTGTTTTCGAAATGCGCAGTAGAACACATTTTTTCTATAGTAAAGCTAACATTGTTTCTTTGTTAAGTGCCTTTTGATCTTGGAATAAATGACATTTAAATGCGTTTTAATGCTTCAAATTGGCATGTCGTACAATTAATTTGAGCGCAGAGTTTATCTGAGTTTTTCTGCCCGAACAAGAAAGCAATGAAATGCATTTATAGTCATTTCATCAGCATGACATTTGGCCATTACACGTGTGACAAATCAGTTCTCATGGCTCTGTTACCCCAACCCAACCCCCACTATTTACCCTTAACCCTTTTGGTTTGATTTCTGCTGACACTTTGCTGTCGGCACTTAAAATCGCATCATTGGCGATTATCTTTTGCCGCTTTTCCAGGCATTTTGTGTGTGGCCGGCGACCTTGACTCGTGCACGAATTGGAAAATGTGTTTTTCCCATTTTCCCCATTTATTTGTTTCTTATTTTATATGTGCAACCGAAGGCCAGGCGTCTGTAAGCTGTTTACAAGCTTATGGCAGCCACAAAAGACAACTGGTTTATAGTGTCAGCCTTTGGTTCCTAATTATGTGGGCCACATAAAGGGGTTGGCTTTGGGTTGGCTTGGTTTGGGTTGGGGAAAATGATTGCGAAAAGTGGGTGCCAAAGAAGTGAGGAAGTGAGGAGGCATAAGGAAAAATCCAATTTGAGCCACTTGCCTGCTATTTTTAGCTGCAACATCATCCACAACAACCTTGACTGCAACTGCAACTGCAACTACATGTCGGTGTGTGTGTCTCTGAGTGTGTGTGTGTGTGTGTGAGGGGGCTTTTCCCGGCTTAGTTGTGTGTGTGTGTGTGAGTGAGGCTCAAAGGACCTGCCATAGGCTGGCAAAAACAAATTGCTTTGGTATTCCGCCTTTTTGGCACACAGCACGTAGCCAAAAGTGCAAATAATAAAATAAATATATAAAACACACACATGTGTATAAATGTTATGCATGTGTGTGTGTGTGTGTGAGTGTTTTCTTTTTTTTCCCCATTTTTTTTTTTGTTTTTTTTTTTTTATTTTTTTTTTGTAGTGCCTTCTTGTTTTTTGAACAACCGCAGCATGGCGTGACACCAACACCGGTCGATATGCCGCATTCCTCTCCGGCTCGCTCTCCAATTTTCCCACTCTCTCTCGCTCTCTCTCTCTGTCTCTCACTCTCTGTCTCCATCTATCTCTCTCCCGCTGGCACATTTTCCGCTTTCCCCGGTGACCCCGGAGAGAAAGGGACGGGAGAGCCGTGACCCACTGACGCGCTGACCGGCCTACGGATACGGTTACGATTACGGCTGCGAGTATACGGATATATATGTAGATATGGATATGGATTCCGGGGCCTCGGACCATCGGAATTCGAGAAAGTGCATAAAGCATTCGCTAATCGATTAGGACAAGGATGCCGGAAACAGGAAGCCGGAAACAGGATACGGGATACCGTATTCCGGATATAGGCCTGTCATATTTCATGTTATCCGTCAATGGGTTAAAGTTAAGGCCCACGCATCTAAGCATAACTGAATTTATTAACACTTTAAACTGACTAATAGTTGCTTAACACATTTTAATGTTTAAAGAATCAGATAAGTTGACGATAATCAAAAGTCTTGTTCGCAAAAAAAATTTGAACAATTTTAATTTTAAATCTGGTGGCTTATTTATTAAATAAGGTTTTTCCTATATAAATACATGTATTAAGCCATTTGCTATGATCATTTGAAATTGTTTTATACAAGTCAATTTATTGGCCAGAGCAAGTTTCCAAGAGGTTTAGTTGAACCAAGTGCACACATTGTTCAGCCAAATGATTTAAACTGGGATTAAAACGGATTCAATTCAATGAATAAATGCCACAGGAAACTCTTCTATATCCATTCCCAATGTATTTCGTAAATCCCAGACATTGGTGCCGTTACACAAGCTTATGCAATTGCCCGTTTTCTATTTTCCATTTTCCATATCCCATATCAGCGGCCAGATCGGGTGACACGTGGCATGTCATATTGGAATTACATTTCTCACACGAATCCAAAGTCAAAGTCCCTCATGGGTTTTCCTTTGCCTCGCCCCCCCAAAAAAAAACCACCGCCCACAGCCAAATCTTGGCTGCATTATATTCCCAGCAGCGTTAGGGGGCGGAGTCGTGTCGAATCGAGTCAAGTCGAGTTGAAGCAACAAAGTTAGACCCGGACCGGGAGCCAGAGCCAGGGGCAAGGCATGGATATAACCACTACATTTTGCCCTTAAAGAGATTTCTACAGTGCAACTCGAAAAACTCATTACCCAGGAATACAAAAAACTTCCAAATACTCGTTTCAAATACGTATCGTACTTCACGAACAAATATATTTTAAAGTATTATTTGAATGTTATCTCCATCTCCAATGATAATACAATCATCAACTGTATTATTTCATTTACTTAAATAATACCAAAGTTATTTTATTATATTTCTTAAAATTATTATTTAATATCAATAAATGTAGATTAGGGAGGTTAAAAAAATAATTTATTGACACTTTTTTTTTAGAAAAACTAAAGGATTTTTGTGATTCTTAAAACTTTAATAGTTGAAAGACTATCGATAATTTTATTATTATAATTGAACAAATTTATAGAAATACCAGTAGATATTCAATTTCAGCATATTAGATTTTAAACTTTTAATATCAAAAAACTATTGAAAATCCCTTTAAAAAAATTCGAAAAATGTATACAAATACCGAATGATATAGTTACAAATAAGGAACTTGTACTGTGTCTGATTTTGGAATTTTTTGTGGTAAAGCGGTCTTATCGATACAAGCCCAACCTTCCGCACTCACATTCATGAAAAACAGGACCAGTGGCGTGACTGGATAATTACTTACTAAACACAATTTTTTCCTGTTGCTGTTGCTGATTGTGCCACCGAATCGAATGCAATTCACACGACATTAAAGTCCGGCACGCAGAGTTATTGAACCATTTTTGTGTGTTTCATTTTTTCCGGGTTGTTTTTCGCCCAGAATTTTTGTGAGCTTTGTTGCTGTTTTGCCTGGCTTTGAGTGAGTTTTCCCAAAAGAAAGGCAGCCAAAAAATTAGAGCGTTGACACAAATAGAAGCCGCACAAACAGTCGCAACATCGCACAGTCGCCCAAAAACACACATGGGAAATGAGAAAATGGGAAATGCTTTGGCACAGATGTTGGCCTGCCTTTGTTTATAACGGCATCCTCTGCAGGGCCTCTGTGCCTGTGTGTGTTGGCCAAGTGGAGAGTAGTAACCCAAATCTGCCTACAATGCAGATATGCCTATCAAATATCCAATAGATATCTGTTCGCGAGCTATGTAGAAATATATAAGGCACATTCACTAGCAAACTGTTAAAATTTGTGTTTTTTAAGTAACAAGAAATTGGATATTGTACTTTATGTAAATATAAATGAAACAATTTTTTTATTTTCCGAAAAAAGAGAAAATAAACAAATTATTACATTTTCATGCACACACTTTTGGTCACTTAAAAAAAAGGTTTTTCTATTTTTGTAGATAGCTGCATTTGCTATTACAAAAATATATTGTTATTCACTCAAAAAAAAAGGTTTTCCCATATAATCATTTTCATATTTTCAGACACTTGCAAACAGGTCGAAAAATCCTTTTTGTGCACCTATTAAGAAGAGTAATGTGTAAAATCATTTAAAATTATACCGTTGTTAGATGAATAAAACTCGAAGGAAATATCGACTTCTTATTTGCCACCTCATAGTATTTTTAAAGTGGCTTTTGATGTAATCACATTTCAAGGCGGAAGTTCAGAAGCTGCAGGGCTTACTTTTAAATAAGCAACAAAATCAAGTTTTCTCTTTTATTAAGATTAAAATGCTCTTTAAATTGTCAAGTGAGTAAAAATTGCATCAATACTGGGAAGCTAGGTTATGTGAAAGAAACATTTAAGTCTCTGTCCCTAATGTTTGTTTCAACAAACAAACGTACAAACTACGGGAAATGTATTTATATTTACTTTAATTACTTTTAGTAAGAAATTTTAAAGTATGTCAATATAAATAAGATAAACTAGAGAAATAATTTATCTTACACACACAATCACTTAGTAAAAATAGTAACGGTATCAAAATGCACTTGAAGTTTTTGTTTTTTAAATCTAATACAAAGTAAGCCGGAAGTTGGTTCAACGTTGCGTATGCGTTATGTGTGCATCAACAATATGGCCGCCGTATGTAACGGCAATGTTTACACACGCCAGCACATGTAACGGTACTGCTAACGGCAAACGCAACAAAATCGCTACCCGACCTTCTTCCAGCTCTCCCCCCTCCGCCTTCGCCCCCTCTCCACCCCTCCTCCACCTCCTTTGACAGCCAAGATTTATAAGCATATTTATGTGCCGCAGAGCACATATGTATTACGAGCACAAAATACGTATTTTTTGGCACTTAACAAAAACTGGCAAACAAACTAAAAAAACAAAAAAAAAAAAAAGAGATGTAAGAAAACAGAAGGCAATTTTCGCACAATTGGTTTCTTTGTTGTTGTATTTATTGCATTAGTTCTGTTTTGCTAGCCTTCTTTACAATTATTTATAAATTGTTATTAAATAATTTCGCCCAAAATGGTTGCCGCCAACGGAACGCGCGCGACGCGAACCGAAGCGTCTGACACGCGAAACACGTAACACCGCAATGAAGACCAGAAGACCAGAAGTCCCACCGCTCATTCGCTCAGTTGTTCATTCGCTCACTTGCTCATTTGCTCACTTTCTCGCTTTCTCACTATTTCAATCGCCGAGCAACATGCACGACTTTTTTTGGCCTCGCTGCCGAAATCGGAAAATGCAAACTGGCAAAACAGGCGAAACAGGCGAAACAGAACAGCCAGCTGAAAGCCAAATGCCAAAACAGTGTCCAAGGCAGGCCAAAACACAAAGCAAACTTGGCTAACAGTGCTGGATAATTTGTCCGTTGTAAATTGCTTATAAATTCCTTATAAATGTATGATCACAAAATATATTTAGAATTAATGCAAAGCGATGAAATTAGTATGCCAAATATAACTGAACTTGAATATTTTTAAAATATTTATATGCCTAAAAGAAAGGTTTGGATATATACAAAATTATGCATCTATAGGTATCAAGTTTTTTAATACTAAAATCGAATCTTAAAAAACAAGAGTCGGCAATAAAATATATAAATATCAAAGAAATTTTTATATATATTAGTATCCGACATTCCGTTTCCGTTTTAATTATATATATAAATATATCGAGTTTTTTTTCATTTTTAAGAATATTTGATGTGTTTATTGATTCTTAAAAATGAATAACCTAACTATTTTAACTTTTAATAGGTCATTTAGAAAAAGATAAAAATAAAGCCCCATTCTCGTATACAGTTAACAGTTGAAAATACTGGTTGTTGTTTTCAGAAAACAATTATTAATTTAAAATAGAAATACATTTCAAAATAAAAAGTCGTAAAAATATAGAATCCAATGTAATTATTGCATAGTTAAAAAAAATGGATATTATTATTTGTATTGCAGCATTTTTTATTATTGCCATATTAAAACAATTATTAAAACGATTTGGCCAGGAAAAGTTTTTAGCATAGCTGGCAGACGAAAATCAGCGAAAGAGATGGAGAGAGCGCAGCAGAGGTGAAAGAGCGAAACGACAATTTGGGGGAGTTGGGCGGCCGGTCGGTTGGTGGGTGGAGGGTGGTGAAGGACGATGGGCGGAGGGCGGAGGGCGGAGGGCGAGTGATGGTTACGACAAATGCACGTGTTATTTGCAAACCTAAGGAAACGGCAGAGAAACAAACAACACAACGAAAATAAAAGATGAGAAGACGGAGCAACTCGAAGGTTGAAAATTAAATACCCTACCAAAATCTATAAAGTAAATCCAATTTATTAAAAAAAATTAATTTTTTTTACTCCATTGTTAAGTTTTGCTACTTTTTTGTTTTAAAAAATGTAGACCAGCGATAAGTTGTATGTTCCGCAACTGGACATTTATAATAATTGATAGTTTAAAAATACATATACCACTAAAAGTATTAAAGTACACCCTTATATTAAGACTTTAATTGAAAGTCAATTATTCTATTAATTATTAGAGCCATTCCGGATGGTGTTTTAATTTTTAAACACTTTAGGGAAAGAAAGAAGGAGAGAGAGAAAGCGTCAAAAAGAGAGAGAGAAAGAGAGTGTGAGAGAAAGAGCCAGCGCGCGCAATTTTTGAGCATTTGAGCTTTTTTCGGCAGCTCTCTGTTTTTGTGGTGAATTTTGGCCTAAACGCACGTGTCCCAGTTCAAAAAAGCCGCCATGTCCGTCTCCCTCTTGCTTCTTGTTTTTCATCCTTTCTCTCTTTCTCCTTTGCTTCTCTTTGTCCTTTTCTCATTTTCTTGCTGTTTTCCTATCACTTCAGGGACCTTCCCCAAAGTATTCTTCTTTTGCGGTTGCAAATTGGCCCGGCATGTTTCTTTATTCTACATGTGGGAGTGCACATGTACCTGTGTGTGTGTGTGTGTGTGTCTGCTTTTAAGTGTGTGTTTCTTCCTTGCGGGTGTATGTGTATGTGTGTGTGCTGGTGTAAGTATGAGTGTATTTCTGTGTCCTGCAGTGCCAGTTTGTGTGTGTTCGAGTACTTGTGAGCGTGTGTGTGTGTGTGTGTGTGTGTGTAGTACTATATAGTACTACAGATGGAAGATGGAAGTGCGTGTTTTTTACGAGATTGCCTTTTCGGCTTATGCTCAGGGGCCTACATGGCCTTTCCTTCTGCTAAAATGCATACATATATGTACAGTCGTTTATATGCTGCACACACGTGCATATAGAGCTGACACATAAATACCCTATAAGTACTCATCTTTAAAGTTACTTTGCAGCACAGACTCCAACGTCCCTAACTGCCCTCCTAAGTAGGCAATATAAATTCACATTAAGTGCAACCCAAATCGTGACCTGAATTATACATAGAAAACGTATGTTTTAAAAAATCTACAATCCAATGAATAAATATATAACTATAGTTCACATGGCAAAATATTGTATATTACAAATTTAAAGTTCTCGTCGCAACAACAATATAACAACCATACGGAACTGGAGTTTCCAAGAGATCGCAAAAAATAAATAATCTTAAAAACAATACATTTCTAATAAACAAAGTGTTACTAACGTTATTTTAAGATGCGTTAGGCGATTTCTTTACTTAAAAACATTTAAAAATGCTTTCGAAGCTCCAGAAAGTTTTACACCCTTTTGAGACACGCTTTTTTGATCGCAATCAACGACCATGAACTATGGCTAAAGTATTGGCCTGGGAACCGAGCTGGAACGAATCCAAATATTGTACAAATGGCGTAATGAATAATGGATAAGTGCAATGAAGTAATTTGCCAAAGGCCATAACAAACACCACGGCCAGCTTTTATACATATATTTAGGCACACAACAGAGTTATGAGTATATCACGTTCACGTATAGAATTATTAAAGAACACTTAGCGGTTTTCGGGGTAGCAATTAAATCTCACTTACTCACGATAATTGATTGCGTTTTGGATTTCGCTTTGCACATAAATATATAAGTTGGGGCTGGGGAAATGCCTCAATTGCGAACTGATTGCCGGAGCTGTGGACTGCAGACTGCAGGCTGTGCCAAATCAAACACAATAAAACCCCGATACCGGTGTACAAACATTGGGAAGTGCACCTGTGTGCTGTAGGGTTTACCTGGGTGGTCGATTAATGACTTGGCCTTAATGAAAAATTGACAATTTTAATTTGAGGTCAACGTAAAAGCATGTTATTAGCTAATTTTCCCATCAAGTTCAACAGGCTCAAAATGCTTGCATAATGATTAAGTGGAACTAGGTCTTGCTAAATTATTATCGAATCATTAGAGAATTAACATGAGTATCTTATCGACTTATATAAAATGACCTATAAAATATATAAAGTGCATTACATATGCTAATAAAAAATAAGTTAAAGACTTTCGAAATGGGACAATGCTGCTCAAAAATGTTTTTTGTACAAAAAACTATAAACATATTAGGCTATAGAGAAAAGAGAGTGCAAGATACGCAAGTATCTTGATTGTATTAAATAAATTAAGCAATATATAAACTTAAAAATATATTTGAAATATATAATTTTTAATTTAGAAGAAAATTAACTTATTTGCAATGCATTTGACTCACTGCACTTGGGCGCCATCTGTGGAATGCAACTTTGAACTGACCACATGGCGCATACGTGATTTCCTAGGTATTTTACATGCTTGTTACACGTTATCTACATGCATCTTTTGAAGCATACTGGTCAGGGTTATATGCACTTCTCTGATTTTTTCCTTAGTTTCACGAAAACGTATTTTATTTAATTGTATAGTATAGACCCTACAATGAATTGTGGCAAGAAAAATAGTTTTTTACGCGAAGAAAAAGTTTTTTCGTAGTATTTTGAAAGCTTTTTAAGAGAGAGGGCCGCAGAAAAGTGTGTATGGAAACAATGTCCGCTGATTTAATGTCGAGAAACACATTTTAAATAATGCAAGCTATGCCCAAAGAAAACACAAAAAACCCAGACTGTATAATTAAAAAAACAGTAAAGGTAAACGGTAAAAATACGGTTTATAAGTTCCCTTTTTTAAATTACTTTAAGATACGAAATAAATATCGCAACCTGCTAAAACATAGAAGTTATTGACAAATAAAGCTTAAATCTAGGGTAATAATTTAGCATTGAGGAACTCGTAAAATCACTTAACAAACACGGCTTCTTTTGATAGAGTGATTCTCTTATCGTTTCTTATGGCCAATTCAAGTCACTGAACCGTATTCTCAAAGATTAAACAACTTGTTAAGGACACTTAAATTGAGGATATTTGGTGAGACAATTTTGAGCACGTCAAATGGGTACTCACAAGAAAACAATTTTGTATGAAGAGTATATGGAAAACTAAAGGTGCTAATAAAATTCGTTCGAGTATGTTAGTTTATGCAAACTTATACTCAACCTTTTTTCTTTAGTATTGTAATATACAATATGAGTACATTGGATGGTTGAAAGTACTCACATGATGCGGTGGTAGGCATCGAGCTGGTTATGCGCACAGGTCACGGACTGCTCGGATTCGGTGGAATCATCGCGCAGCGTGGCAACGCCGAGCGGCAATATCGGGATGATCGCAGCTGTGGCAGCTGCGGCCGTTGCTGGCGGCCCCGCCAATGTCGTCGTTTGTCCCGCTGTCCCGCTCCCGGGTACCGCCGCTGCTGCCGCCGCTGTCGACGCTCTGCCCGCACCGACTGCGCTGCCGGGGAAAGTCTGCTGCGTGGACGATGATGATGTCGTACTTTCGAGCTCCTGTGCAAGGTGAGTTCCCAAAGAAAGTGTATTCAATTAATAGTTCATCGTTAAGAAGGTGGACAAAATCGGTGTTCAGGGGATCAAGACAGGCTTCTAATTTATTTATGAAACTAGAACAAATAAAAAAATATGTTTTTAAAAAACAAATAATGCTTAAGATTCAAAATCTTACGACTCATATTTTTATTTCTTACTAAGTTTACACATAAGAACTTTGCATATTATTTTTTGTTACAACACAACTGAAAAAATACAAAAAATTAATTGTAAATATTACAACAAAATATTAATATACACTGAAAATAACCTGAATTAATAAAAAATTAATAATTAAAACTAATGATAGTTGTATTTTCTTTTAACTTACATAATTGAAAATAAAATTACTTTTTAAACTATAAAACAAAGAAAGATTTATTCTCAAAACAAACAAGTTACGTTTAATTCTAATTTTTTTTTAAGAACTCTCGTTCTTATGATAACAAAAATACTACAACTTAACACATACAAAATACATACAAAATTATAATAAAAATATCATAAAAATAAATTTAAAACATTTTGATTGAAATATTAAGTTAATCAACCATTGATGCGGGACAATTGTAAATTTCTGTCAAATCCGACGACTCTTTTGTCCACCTCAAAAATATGAAAGGGAAGTTGCCGCTGGCAGGTGCACAAATAGGTTGGATTGTTGGGCAGGTGGGTGGATTGTTTTGTGTGGTTGGGGGTGTTGATGGAAAACCTTGATCTCGCCGGCTTCCGGCTGCGAGAATCGCTTCCGTTCGTAGAGGATCTCCCGTTCGATGGAGCGACTTCGGAAGGCGGGCGGTAGCGAGCGATCAGGTGGCGGTGTCTGCAATTTTGGGGTCACTGGGGTGTTGCTGCTACCGCTACCCGTCGACTGTTGTTGCTGTTGCTGCTGTTGTTGTTGTTGCTGCAGTAGATATTGCTGCTGCAGATGCAAATGCTGTCGCTGGTGTTGCTGATGCTGATGCTGCTGCTGCTGCTGCGGATGCGTATGTGGCTGGTAGGCGGCGGACGAGGTGGGCGGGCTCTTCTCACTGGACTGATGTTGCTGCTGGTCGCGGTGTTGCTGCTGCAGTTGCTCGCGCTGCTGCTGATGTTGCTGCTGCTGCTGGTGCTGCTGCTCGCGGTGCTGCTGCAGTTGCTGCTGCTGCTGGCGCTGCTGCTGCTGCTCGTCCCGCTTCTGCTGGCGGCGTATCTCAAAGTCCAGCAGACGGGCCTCGCGTTGCTCCTTGTCGCGCTGTTTGCATGCAATTGTCGCAAAGTGCATTCTTACTATCAGGTTTAAGGGTTATCGCATGGCCATCGTTATGTTTTATTGCTGTTGCATTTTCATCAATCACTGCTTCATTTTGATTTGTAATTCTTCTTTTCTTTTCTTTTCTTTTCTTATTTTTTTTTTTTTTTAATTTAATTTAATTAAATTTTATTTTTTTGAGGGATTACTTAATTTGAATTGTTAATTTTCGTTTTGCACGCGCGGTAGACACACATACACACACGCACACCGAATTGGCCGCGACAGAAAGAGATAGGGAGAAGGCAGACAGAGAGAGGCACACACACCCACACACTCACCTTGTAGTTGATGGCGTCCTGCTCTTCCTTTTTGGCCTCGCGCTCGTTGCGCTGTCGATCGCGCTGCTTCTCTTCGTCGGTCTGCGAGTTCTTGCTGTCTGTATAATAAAAACAAACAAAATTCAAATACAAATACAAAAAATTTGTAAACAGTACCATTAAAAAATCAAAGAGAAAAGGAAATTAAAATAAGGGACATTTGCAGAAGTGAAATGTTAAAAACAAAAAAAATACGAAAAAGGAGGAAAAAGTAAAACAAAACAAAATGGAGAAATAAAAGTGAGAAACAAATTGTAAAATAAACAATAATTTTAAATAATACAAAAAAAAAATGTATCAGACAAAAACAAAGTAAAAAAAGAGCGTGTTACAAATGAAAGAGATCAATTATAAGGTACAAGAAAACAATAATTTAAAATATAAAATAGTGACAAACAGGAAATACAAATGTTACCAGTGGCGGTAAGAAAAAGAGAATAACAAATTATACCAGAGACGAAAAGAAAGAGAGAAAGAAAGGGGGAGAGAGAGAGGTCATGTTGAAACTGTTTCAATCGATTCTCATTATTGTATTTCATTAACAATAATTTGTTCTGTCATCGACTACTCAGGCTCTACACATGCATGGTAAAAAAGTACTAATAAGTTGGATTCAGAGAAAAAAAAAAAAAAACAACTTGCAGCATGCACATCTACAGCTGGCACACTCGCACACACCTTTACGCACAAGCACACGACTACATCACATACACAGTTCAAGGCCATCACGGCCGCCTACTTACGCTGCTCCCCATCGCGCCCACCACGCACTGCCATCAAATAGCGACTCAGCCGGGGCGGCGTCATACTAATTCGCACTCGCAATTTTCGACAGGTGACCAGAATCAGGCCACACACCACACGGAATCAACAATCGTCAGTTGTCCGTGAAGAACCAAGCAACACTGACACTGAACACTATAATGCGTCGCACTAAAAACATAAAACGAAACAGAAACGGAAACAGAAACAGAAGCACCGAGTCCCAAACAAAAACACTAAACACACTCAGCGCTGACCGCGGCCCAATTAGTGTCATCTTCTCGGGCGGATTAAAGCTCAGTTGCTGGCAGTTTTCGCGGCAACTAGACAGATATGCATTATGGTTTGTGGAAGTGTGCCCAAAGTGACGAAATGGGCGTATTTAACTCAAATGCCGGTCACACTGATTGCTTTCAAGTTATTTTACCGAAATCAATTTGAGTATTTGATAGTCAAAAGTTTTTTTTTGGTTTTTTTTTGATTAAACAATTTTTAAATATGTAGTTTAAATCCCTTAATTATTTTACTTATTTATTTAGTAAATAAATTTTGCTTTTATTTTGTTCCAGGAGTCCCAATTTCTGGGAGCGGCTTCCACTCGACTAACACTCTGCATTTTGTTTGCTGACGCTGACAGTCGTTTTGCTTTTGCTCGTGCGTTGATGTTTTCCATGAATATTTGAGCTTTGAGCTTTGGCCTTGGCTTCAACCGATTGAGGGCCTCACCGTTTCGTTTCGTGAGCTAACCCACCACAAGAGGACAAGAGTTCACCAAGTACAGTATGTGCGTCACAAGCAATGCGTTGTGCCACAGTCGTGATGTGGTGGATAAAAATTGATCATATGAAATAAATAATTACGTATGTAGGTACTGAAGTTTCAAGTGGTTTCGTTTGAAAACGTTTTGTAATATTTTTAATACCTCTTAATGTGACCAAATGACGCAGATGTTTCCAAGCAACCGTTGATCGCACTAAGCTTATTTTAATAGCACTGGCTAGAGGTCTACTTAAATATCCTGATTTTGATTTATCTTATGTTATTATCTCAACTTTTTCCATAAATAAAATAATTAAAGTATTTTACTGAAGAACTTTGAAATGAAATTGAAATATATAAACATTTCTTTCATAAACTTATGTTCTTTAGTGCCCTAAGAGCGCATACAAATACTAATTATTCTAGTTTTTCAAAAGCTTTAAGCATACAAATGTCTTGTCAGCCGGCTGCAATTATCTCGTTGGATTGGTGACTTCAAAGGGGACCGAGTGCTGCAACTGTGGATGCCACAAGTGTACACCTGCCCCACCTTTGACCCCGTTCCATTCATAAAAAACTTTTGTACATACACAAACACAACCAGTGACATTATAATATACATATATTATCATCGTCATTATCATCATTATCATAAAAGCGCTACGAAAATGGGAAAACAAAAAACCAACCAAAAACGGAAGTCAACTAAGGGGAAACAAGGAACGTGGAACGAAACAAACTACACGTAACGGAACAACAAACGGAACGGAACGGCGGAATAACGGAACTCGCTATGTAGGGGGAGTTTTTCTTATTTTTTCTTGGTCTAGGGGGTTTTAATGGGGATTTCTTTGTGGCTCAATGGTTGGATTTCCATTTAGTCAACACTACGAGACCAGATAGAGACAAAGACAGAGAGAGAGAGATAGAGAGAGAGAGGGGGAGCGAGAGAGAGACGGAGTGTGTGAGACAGTGAGAAAGAAATTCTTCCTTACCTCAAAGTGTTTTTTTTCTGATGTTGTTGTACTTGTGGTGATGATGTTGTTGGTATTGTTGGTGTGTCGATTTTGATTATATTTAAGTAGCGATTTTAGTCGAATTTTGTAATTGTTAAGACGCGATCGCGACGCGAACCGTAACGATTGGAATGGAGTTAGTACCGTTAGGTGAGTGCAGTGTGTCTGAGTGTGTCTTTTGGGAGAGAGAGAGACATATAGGCAGTTAGAGAGAGAAGAGACTGAGAGAAAGAAAGAGGGAGCGATCGCACACGAAGAATCTCTCAATCTTCGTTATGGTTTCAGTTTACGATTTGATTCTAAATTTTTTTTCCTTTTTTGTTTGTTTTTTTTTTGTTTTTTTCTAGGCTTGATTCCTTAGTTTTATTATTCCTTGTATTTTTTTTTGTGTTGAACATAGAAGACAATACAATTAAAGAAGAGCAAAGAAAAGAAGGACAAAAAACAAATCTTCAATTATTTTGTACTTAAATTGGAACTAATACTTAAGTTTATTGCTTAGGGAAAGCCAAAAAAATGAATATCAATATAAGCTCTCTAAACTATATTGAAAATTGATTGGCCAGCCCCAACCAAACACCTATTTATATGGACCATCAACGAATTCGCATAGAAGCAGCTAAGGAAAATTATAGAAAACCAAGGTAAATCAGGTATTAAATCCTCTAATCTATCCTTAAAGCCGGATTACCTCTCTCTTTGGCTCTGGTTTTCTGGGACTTGAATACAGTGACGCTATATAAATTTATATATGTATATATATATATATGGTATGTGGCAAAATATATGTATATACCTTAGTAATGGCAACAACAAAATAAAATAGAAATCTTCGACTTTATATATATATTAAGAGATACTTTATGTGGTTTTCACATCTAATAGGAGTCACTTAACAAACGTACCACATACAGACATATACATACGTACAGACAAGATACATATATATGTTAAATATAGATAGATATACAGAGAGAGGACTCGCAGGATGACCTAGTCATACAAAAAAGAAGTGGAACCAAAGAACAAACGATAATCGCACTCCCTATATAGACTATACACGGGCTATAAGATCGTACTTTCGGTTATATCGATCAATCAGATTACATAGACATCGAAGGGATGAACAACATAAACGAAGTGGGATTGGTTTTTTTTAGTTCTTTTTTTTTTTTTTGGTCTGGGAGTATTACGAATAGTGGAGGGTCCAGTGTGCTGCCCCGCATGCGCAAACCGAAAGACTCACTTGAGGAACCGCCGCCGGCGCCCGGTGGCGGGTAGGAGAACCAAAATTGATGGGCCAGTTTGGAGTGGGCCCGACCAAGGGCTGCCTGGAAAATAAATACCATAAAGATTATTTTAGGGACAACAAACGGAACGGAACGGCGGTTTTTGGATCATTTTAAGAGGATCAATAAAGTTGGCGGTTACTTCCTTGCCAAAGGTTCAATTTTAGCTTAACAGACTCTTTTGATAAAATCAAATAATCTATAACAAATGTAAGAATTAATTTATCCAGTATGTTATCTTCTTATTTTATCTAAAGACTCAGACTCATTTAAAACAATTGTTTCATGTCGTATGATTGTGATATTTGAACTGGTCACTTAAATATTATGTTTGATAATGAGTTTCGAGAAAAGTTGAAAGAGTTATTTATTTTCATACATATAGTCTTTCGATTTAATTTTTCTTCTAAATACTATCATATATATAAAATATTTACCTTTTTCCATACTTATATCATGTATTTGTTTATATTATTCTAGTTATTTTAGTTTTTATTAATAGTTACTTTTTCTACCTATTGTGTCTGATAATAATTTATTTTATAATCGTTGGATACAAATTCTCATAAATTTAAAATAAAGATTTTCAGTAAGAAACATAGAATGAGAACTCTATACTTCAGGCAGATGCTCCAGATGCACAATGTTTCTTTAAGAATAGGTCCTACCCAATGATCCTCCATTCTCCGAACCACTTGGAATACTCTTAGAAAAACTCACCGATAAACGAGTCCTGTTGCTTGCGCCTGTGTGCGTGAGCCTGTGGAAGGACCTCAGTGGCTTTTCAGTTTTCCAGTTTTACTGTTTTCTAGTCTATGACCAGGCACGTGCGATAAGTTAAGTGGGGTTAATTCCGACTTAGGATGGTCGTGTATCCAGATAGAGAAGCACCTGGGGCGTTTCAATGGCTCATGTCGGTGACTGGGGGAACTTGCTCAGCAACACGGCACCGGTCAACCGCTGGGCCACCAATGGGTTAACGTTAACTAATGGGAGCCGAAAAGAACAAACAAATTAGAGTCGTACGCAAATTGAGGCCATCAACTTACTGACTTATCGTCAACCATGTTGTAAGTAATCAACCCGTCCTACACACAAAGACTTATACAACCCTGAACACCACGAAAAATCAAGGGGAGTTTAAAGTAATAATTGAAATAAGTGTAGATGGCCACATATATGTTTATTAAAATTAGTGAATTTCAGTTATATGACTTTAACTATTTCAATGTTTATATAACAAAGTATTAACAGTACAAAGTACAGAATGCATATAATGAATGGGAAAATTTTTTCATATATATCAAGATTGATCGGATAGGAATCTTAACATTTATAAAAGTTTTTAAAACAAATATTTAAATTTAATTAATTATAAAGTATGTACTTTAAAAATACAAAAATATTATAGTACGTACCATAACTATTAAAGTAAGTTAGTATTTAAAATATAATTAAATTAAATGCCTTCTGCTGAGCTTTTTATTTATAAATGGAATATAGTTGATGTAGAAATACCAATGACTGACATCTTTTAAATGATTGATCAAAAGCATAATTTTTCCATTCACAAACTATTGTCCGTTTCTTTGAGTGTAAGGACTAGCCATAAGCAACCGCAAAATGCCGAATGACTGTGGCAAGCAAATCTGGTTAACCATCGCAAATCAAATCGAATGGCATTACATCAGCGAGAGCCACTCGAGGATTAAGTGGCTGCATGGGTTAATGGGGGTTAGAAGAGGACTCGCAGAAGCTTTTATGCCATCTGTATAGGCTTAGGCACCAGTATGTGAAAATGGGTCAAAAACGTGACTCTTCGGCGATAAGAAAGCGGTGGGTGGAGCAGGCCGTGGGAGAAATTGGTAAAGGCGGCTTTCCTTCTCCGCCGGACGCCCAAATGAGGCGAGCAAAAATGGTACTGCTTTCATTTAAGTATTTTTTGCCTTTGGCTTTTTTGTAGCAACAAAATTAGGAAATTAAATTAAATTGCTTGTCACAAAAAAATTAAAGGGTTATATCTGTTTCCTGACGAACAATGTATGAAATGATAATTAATGATGTTAATGATAATGTATTAAATAAGAACTGGGGCACTTAGTTAATTTATAAGTATTTCATTCTACAAAATATTATTTTATTTTGTTTGTTCATTTTTTGTTCTTCTTTTTATTATATCCTTTTCAATAAAATCTTGTTGATTTATCAAGTATTTCTATATTAATACAAAATGTGCATTCCTCTAAGATTAAATTCCTTTTTTTTTCGTCTACCTCAAAATATAACAAAAAAAAAAATGGAAAACTAAACCTTTTTTAACAGCATTAAATATATTTTGCATATTTTGGATGTTTTTTTTTTTGGGTATTAAGTTATTTCGTTGAAAAATATTTCCTTATGAAGCGTTTTCACTGTTAAGTATTAACTGTAGGATTTAATGGATTTTCTTAAACGTGTGTGCTCTCCATATTTGGGTCACTTTATAAGCGGAAGTTTTTCATTTGCTATCATTTCAACTTTGCCATTTTAACATCCTCCTTTCCATAGAGTTGGCGTTTATTTTGTATATTATAACTTGTATTATGCCTTGTTTTGTTTTTAATTAATTTTATTTGGTAAGTGTGTGTTATTGTGGCTTTTGTTGCGTGTGTGTGTTAGCTAGTACAACAACCATTATTAAATTTTATTGCTTTCCCCCTACACTCACATACACTCAGAAAAAAAAACAACAACAAGAGCTCGGCCTAGGGCAAAACCAAAAACACTCCCAGTAAACGAGCGGGGGATAGAGACAGATAAGGACAGTACATTTTGGAGGGGGGGACTGTTAACCGTTAATTATTGCTATTGTGAATTTTCAGGCACTGAATTGCTCTTCATTTTTTCCCGCACAAAAAAAAGGAGCACACACACTGACAAAAAATAGTAGGCAACAAACAGGAGCAGGAGGCGAATGAGAGCGAGAGAGACCACTCACTGCTGCTGCTGCGTTTTGTTTTTTTTATGCTGCCGCTGCCAAAATCAGGACACGTTGCTAATGCGTAAAACGCTGGCGAAATGGCAAGCAAACAAACAAAAAGAACAAAAAACAACAAGAGCCAGAGGAAAATGCAGGAAAAACGTGGAGAACGAACTAGGACTCAACTCGACGGAGGCGGCGCCCTTGCAACTGCTTGCTGCTCTGCTTGCGACTGCCTGCGACTGCGACTGTGGCTGCTGCTTGCGAGTTTGCGACTGCTGCGACTCCTTTGCTGCGGCTCCTCTGCGGCGGTTCCTCTGCTCCGGCTGTTGCGTCGGGTTATTTCGCCAAATGCGAATGCGTGCGAAGATGAACGAAGACGAGGAGAAGGACAAGGCGGAAGCTGCGGCGGAGGTGCAGGCGGAGCAGAGCGGGCCACATGATTAAAAAGCTAACGGGAACCATCGCAGGGCCTCCGCAGAGAGCGCATGCCGCCCAAAGAGAGATAAAGCTTTTTCAAGCAGTGTTGACCATTTGAAAAAAAGGATGTACTTAGCTTGAAAAACGATCTATGCCCTACCTTTAGGAGTACTTTTTTAAACAGCTAACAGTATGTAAAAAATAAATAAATAGCTAACTGTTAACCACACGCAAGTGACGTAAAAGGCAATATACAAAACCGGAGGCCATTCAATAGCAAACACGCGTACAAACAAAAAGACAAAAAGGACAACCGAAAAAACTGAAACAAAAAAATCGGTTGCTCGTTGAGCAAAGATCGATTGACTAACTACCCTTTGTGAACTGTTGTCTTCTAACCTTTTGCTCAAAGAGCCCTAAAATGATGAAATAACGTACTTAAGGAGGCAATTTCAATTAAATGTTATACCGTTTAAAATTTGCATTGCTTAAACTTTATCGTATTTGTTACCATAATTTGCCAAATTGCCTTATCACTAATTCAAAAAAGAGATTGCCTTAAGTGGCACAATATAAAAAGATCAATTCCCCCAAAGTATGTTAAAATAGATGTGACAAAAACAAGGTATTTTGCCAACACTGAATACCGTTAAGCGAATAATTCAAACACAAAGCTTTTAAAGCTCTGACGTCTGATAAAGCTACAAAAAAAGAAAAAAAAACAAAAAATAACTTATAGAAAAACCGTTAACTATAAAATACAATTTTTTCATTTTTGATAAGAGTTTTTTTTTACTGTGAAAGCCATTTGTTTGGAAATTTAACGAAGAATTCACCGATGTATGACACTCCATCTTTTCACCATATTTTCTCAGCTTTTTGATAAAAAAAACTGATTTTTAAGATGATTTTTTTTTGGGTTTTTGAAGACTTGTAAAACAACAAAATGGTAAAGAGCCCTTTTGTTGTAACTTGGCCATAATTAGACGTATATCCATAAGAAAGACTGTTTTGTACAGCTGGCGACCTATACTACCCATCCACAATCGGTTTAGAAAAAAAATTTTGTTTTGATGCAAAAAACGATTTTTAAAAATAGATTTTTTTAAAAAAAATTTTTGACTAATTTTTGCATTTTTGATACATTATTTTTTGCAAAAATTTGAACGGCTTTAAAAAAACGTTTTTTATATCGAATTTTTTTTCTGGAAATCGATCGGGATGGATTTTATAGGTCGCCAGCTGTACAAAACAGTCACTGTTATGGCTATGCGTCTTATTTTGGCCAAGTTACAACAAAAAGACCCTTTGGAAATGCTTTATTTTCTTATTTCGCCAGAAACCCAAAAAGACCGTTAAAAAATCAGTTTTTGAATAAAAAGCCTGGGAAATAATTGTCAGAAGTTAGAGTGTCATGCATCGTTGGATTCGTCATAAAATTTCCAATCAAATGGCATTTACAGCTAAAATTTTTCCAGGCTTCCAAATTATGGCAAAAAATGATGATGTACCCCCTTATCAAAAATGCGAAAATTGGCCATTTTTGAAAAATCGGCTTTAAAAAAACGTTTTTCATATCGAAACAATTTTTTTTTGTTCTGGAAATCGATCGGGATGGATTTAATAGGTCGCCAGCTGTACAAAACAGTCACTTTTATGGCTATGCGTCTTATTTTGGCCAAGTTACAACAAAAATACCCTTTGGAAATGCTTTATTTTCTTATTTCGCCAGAAACCCAAAAAGACCGTTAAAAAATCAGTTTTTGAATAAAAAGCCTGGGAAATAATTGTCAGAAGTTAGAGTGTCATGGATCGTTGGATTCGTCATAAAATTTCCAATCAAATGGCATTCACAGCTAAAATTTTTCCAGGCTTTCAAATTTGGCAAAAAATGATGATGTACCCCCTTATCAAAAATGCGAAAATTGGCCATTCTTAAAAAATCGGCTTTAAAAAATCGTTTTTCATATCGAAACAATTTTTTTTGTTCTGGAAATCGATCGGGATGGATTTAATAGGTCGCCAGCTGTACAAAACAGTCACTTTTATGGCTATGCGTCTTATTTTGGCCAAGTTACAACAAAAAGACCCTTTGGAAATGCTTTATTTTCTTATTTCGCCAGAAACCCAAAAAGACCGTTAAAAAATCAGTTTTTGAATAAAAAGCCTGGGAAATAATTGTCAGAAGTTAGAGTGTCATGGATCGTTAGATTCGTCATAAAATTTCCA
Source organism: Drosophila gunungcola (assembly GCF_025200985.1). Classification (NCBI taxonomy): domain Eukaryota; kingdom Metazoa; phylum Arthropoda; class Insecta; order Diptera; family Drosophilidae; genus Drosophila; species Drosophila gunungcola. Next base: position 344,808 of record NW_026453237.1, read on the forward strand.
ATCAAATGGCATTCACAGCTAAAATTTTTCCAGGCTTTCAAATTTGGCAAAAAATGATGATGTACCCCCTTATCAAAAATGCGAAAATTGGCCATTCTTAAAAAATCGGCTTTAAAAAATCGTTTTTCATATCGAAACAATTTTTTTTGTTCTGGAAATCGATCGGGATGGATTTAATAGGTCGCCAGCTGTACAAAACAGTCACTTTTATGGCTATGCGTCTTATTTTGGCCAAGTTACAACAAAAAGACCCTTTGGAAATGCTTTATTTTCTTATTTCGCCAGAAACCCAAAAAGACCGTTAAAAAATCAGTTTTTGAATAAAAAGCCTGGGAAATAATTGTCAGAAGTTAGAGTGTCATGGATCGTTGGATTCGTCATAAAATTTCCAATCAAATGGCATTCACAGCTAAAATTTTTCCAGGCTTTCAAATTTGGCAAAAAATGATGATGTACCCCCTTATCAAAAATGCGAAAATTGGCCATTCTTAAAAAATCGGCTTTAAAAAATCGTTTTTCATATCGAAACAATTTTTTTTGTTCTGGAAATCGATCGGGATGGATTTAATAGGTCGCCAGCTGTACAAAACAGTCACTTTTATGGCTATGCGTCTTATTTTGGCCAAGTTACAACAAAAAGACCCTTTGGAAATGCTTTCTTTTCTTATTTCGCCAGAAACCCAAAAAGACCGTTAAAAAATCAGTTTTTGAATAAAAAGCCTGGGAATTAATTGTCAGAAGTTAGAGTATCATGCATCGTTGGATTCGTCATAAAATTTCCAATCAAATGGCATTTACAGCTAAAATTGTTCCAGGCTTTCAAATTTTGGCAAAAAATGATGATGTACCCCCTTATCAAAAATGCGAAAATTGGCCATTCTTAAAAAATCGGCTTTAAAAAATCGATTTTTATATCGAAACAATTTTTTTTGTTCCGGAAATCGATCGGGATGGATTTAATAGGTCGCCAGCTGTACAAAACAGTCACTTTTATGGCTATGCGTCTTATTTTGGCCAAGTTACAACAAAAAGACCCTTTGGAAATGCTTTATTTTCTTATTTCGCCAGAAACCCAAAAAGACCGTTAAAAAATCAGTTTTTGAATAAAAAGCCTGGGAAATAATTGTCAGAAGTTAGAGTGTCATGGATCGTTGGATTCGTCATAAAATTTCCAATCAAATGGCATTCACAGCTAAAATTTTTCCAGGCTTTCAAATTTGGCAAAAAATGATGATGTACCCCCTTATCAAAAATGCGAAAATTGGCCATTCTTAAAAAATCGGCTTTAAAAAATCGTTTTTCATATCGAAACAATTTTTTTTTGTTCTGGAAATCGATCGGGATGGATTTAATAGGTCGCCAGCTGTACAAAACAGTCACTTTTATGGCTATGCGTCTTATTTTGGCCAAGTTACAACAAAAAGACCCTTTGGAAATGCTTTATTTTCTTATTTCGCCAGAAACCCAAAAAGACCGTTAAAAAATCAGTTTTTGAATAAAAAGCCTGGGAAATAATTGTCAGAAGTTAGAGTGTCATGGATCGTTAGATTCGTCATAAAATTTCCAATCAAATGGCATTCACAGCTAAAATTTTTCCAGGCTTTCAAATTTGGCAAAAAATGATGATGTACCCCCTTATCAAAAATGCGAAAATTGGCCATTCTTAAAAAATCGGCTTTAAAAAATCGTTTTTCATATCCAAACAATTTTTTTTGTTCTGGAAATCGATCGGGATGGATTTAATAGGTCGCCAGCTGTACAAAACAGTCACTTTTATGGCTATGCGTCTTATTTTGGCCAAGTTACAACAAAAAGACCCTTTGGAAATGCTTTATTTTCTTATTTCGCCAGAAACCCAAAAATACCGTTTAAAAATCAGTTTTTGAAAAAAAAGCCTGGGAAATAATTGTCAGAAGTTAGAGTGTCATGCATCGTTGGATTGGTCATAAAATTTCCAATCAAATGGCATTTACAGCTAAAAGTTTTCCAGGCTTTAAAATTTTGGCAAAAAATGATGATGTACCCCCTTATCAAAAATGCGAAAATTGGCCATTCTTAAAAAATCGGCTTTAAAAAATCGTTTTTCATATCGAAACAATTTTTTTTGTTCTGGAAATCGATCGGGATGGATTTAATAGGTCGCCAGCTGTACAAAACAGTCACTTTTATGGCTATGCGTCTTATTTTGGCCAAGTTACAACAAAAAGACCCTTTGGAAATGCTTTCTTTTCTTATTTCGCCAGAAACCCAAAAAGACCGTTAAAAAATCAGTTTTTGAATAAAAAGCCTGGGAATTAATTGTCAGAAGTTAGAGTATCATGCATCGTTGGATTCGTCATAAAATTTCCAATCAAATGGCATTTACAGCTAAAATTGTTCCAGGCTTTCAAATTTTGGCAAAAAATGATGATGTACCCCCTTATCAAAAATGCGAAAATTGGCCATTCTTAAAAAATCGGCTTTAAAAAATCGATTTTTATATCGAAACAATTTTTTTTGTTCCGGAAATCGATCGGGATGGATTTAATAGGTCGCCAGCTGTACAAAACAGTCACTTTTATGGCTATGCGTCTTATTTTGGCCAAGTTACAACAAAAAGACCCTTTGGAAATGCTTTATTTTCTTATTTCGCCAGAAACCCAAAAAGACCGTTAAAAAATCAGTTTTTGAATAAAAAGCCTGGGAAATAATTGTCAGAAGTTAGAGTGTCATGGATCGTTGGATTCGTCATAAAATTTCCAATCAAATGGCATTCACAGCTAAAATTTTTCCAGGCTTTCAAATTTGGCAAAAAATGATGATGTACCCCCTTATCAAAAATGCGAAAATTGGCCATTCTTAAAAAATCGGCTTTAAAAAATCGTTTTTCATATCGAAACAATTTTTTTTGTTCTGGAAATCGATCGGGATGGATTTAATAGGTCGCCAGCTGTACAAAACAGTCACTTTTATGGCTATGCGTCTTATTTTGGCCAAGGTTCAACAAAAAGACCCTTTGGAAATGCTTTATTTTCTTATTTCGCCAGAAACCCAAAAAGACCGTTAAAAAATCAGTTTTTGAATAAAAAGCCTGGGAAATAATAGCATTCACAGCTAAAATTTTTCCAGGCTTTCAAATTTGGCAAAAAATGATGATGTACCCCCTTATCAAAAATGCGAAAATTGGCCATTCTTAAAAAATCGGCTTTAAAAAATCGTTTTTCATATCGAAACAATTTTTTTTGTTCTGGAAATCGATCGGGATGGATTTAATAGGTCGCCAGCTGTACAAAACAGTCACTTTTATGGCTATGCGTCTTATTTTGGCCAAGTTACAACAAAAAGACCCTTTGGAAATGCTTTATTTTCTTATTTCGCCAGAAACCCAAAAATACCGTTTAAAAATCAGTTTTTGAAAAAAAAGCCTGGGAAATAATTGTCAGAAGTTAGAGTGTCATGCATCGTTGGATTGGTCATAAAATTTCCAATCAAATGGCATTTACAGCTAAAAGTTTTCCAGGCTTTCAAATTTTGGCAAAAAATGATGATGTACCCCCTTATCAAAAATGCGAAAATTGGCCATTCTTAAAAAATCGGCTTTAAAAAATCGTTTTTCATATCGAAACAATTTTTTTTGTTCTGGAAATCGATCGGGATGGATTTAATAGGTCGCCAGCTGTACAAAACAGTCACTTTTATGGCTATGCGTCTTATTTTGGCCAAGTTACAACAAAAAGACCCTTTGGAAATGCTTTCTTTTCTTATTTCGCCAGAAACCCAAAAAGACCGTTAAAAAATCAGTTTTTGAATAAAAAGCCTGGGAATTAATTGTCAGAAGTTAGAGTATCATGCATCGTTGGATTCGTCATAAAATTTCCAATCAAATGGCATTTACAGCTAAAATTGTTCCAGGCTTTCAAATTTTGGCAAAAAATGATGATGTACCCCCTTATCAAAAATGCGAAAATTGGCCATTCTTAAAAAATCGGCTTTAAAAAATCGATTTTTATATCGAAACAATTTTTTTTGTTCCGGAAATCGATCGGGATGGATTTAATAGGTCGCCAGCTGTACAAAACAGTCACTTTTATGGCTATGCGTCTTATTTTGGCCAAGTTACAACAAAAAGACCCTTTGGAAATGCTTTATTTTCTTATTTCGCCAGAAACCCAAAAAGACCGTTAAAAAATCAGTTTTTGAATAAAAAGCCTGGGAAATAATTGTCAGAAGTTAGAGTGTCATGGATCGTTGGATTCGTCATAAAATTTCCAATCAAATGGCATTCACAGCTAAAATTTTTCCAGGCTTTCAAATTTGGCAAAAAATGATGATGTACCCCCTTATCAAAAATGCGAAAATTGGCCATTCTTAAAAAATCGGCTTTAAAAAATCGTTTTTCATATCGAAACAATTTTTTTTGTTCTGGAAATCGATCGGGATGGATTTAATAGGTCGCCAGCTGTACAAAACAGTCACTTTTATGGCTATGCGTCTTATTTTGGCCAAGGTTCAACAAAAAGACCCTTTGGAAATGCTTTATTTTCTTATTTCGCCAGAAACCCAAAAAGACCGTTAAAAAATCAGTTTTTGAATAAAAAGCCTGGGAAATAATAGCATTCACAGCTAAAATTTTTCCAGGCTTTCAAATTTGGCAAAAAATGATGATGTACCCCCTTATCAAAAATGCGAAAATTGGCCATTCTTAAAAAATCGGCTTTAAAAAATCGTTTTTCATATCGAAACAATTTTTTTTGTTCTGGAAATCGATCGGGATGGATTTAATAGGTCGCCAGCTGTACAAAACAGTCACTTTTATGGCTATGCGTCTTATTTTGGCCAAGTTACAACAAAAAGACCCTTTGGAAATGCTTTATTTTCTTATTTCGCCAGAAACCCAAAAATACCGTTTAAAAATCAGTTTTTGAAAAAAAAGCCTGGGAAATAATTGTCAGAAGTTAGAGTGTCATGCATCGTTGGATTGGTCATAAAATTTCCAATCAAATGGCATTTACAGCTAAAAGTTTTCCAGGCTTTCAAATTTTGGCAAAAAATTATGATGTACCCCCTTATCAAAAATGCGAAAATTGGCCATTTTTGAAAAATCGGCTTAAAAAAAAATCGTTTTTCATATCGAAACAATTTTTTTTGTTCTGGAAATCGATCGGGATGGATTGAATAGGTCGCCAGCTGTACAAAACAGTCACTTTTATGGCTTTGCGTCTTTTTTGGCCAAGTTACAACAAAAAGAACCCTTTGGAAATGCTTTATTTTCTTATTTCGCCAGAAACCCAAAAAGACCGTTAAAAAATCAGTTTTTGAATAAAAAGCCTGGGAAATAATTGTCAGAAGTTAGAGTGTCATGCATCGTTGGATTCGTCATAAAATTTCCAATCAAATGGCATTCACAGCTAAAATTTTTCCAGGCTTTCAAATTTTGGTAAAAAATGATGATGTACCCCCTTATCAAAAATGCGAAAATTGGCCATTTTTGAAAAATCGGCTTAAAAAAAAATCGTTTTTCATATCGAAACAATTTTTTTTTGTTCTGGAAATCGATCGGGATGGATTTAATAGGTCGCCAGCTGTACAAAACAGTCACTTTTATGGCTATGCGTCTTATTTTGGCCAAGTTACAACAAAAAGACCCTTTGGAAATGCTTTATTTTCTTATTTCGCCAGAAACCCAAAAAGACCGTTAAAAAATCAGTTTTTGAATAAAAAGCCTGGGAAATAATTGTCAGAAGTTAGAGTGTCATGGATCGTTAGATTCGTCATAAAATTTCCAATCAAATGGCATTCACAGCTAAAATTTTTCCAGGCTTTCAAATTTGGCAAAAAATGATGATGTACCCCCTTATCAAAAATGCGAAAATTGGCCATTCTTAAAAAATCGGCTTTAAAAATCGTTTTTCATATCGAAACAATTTTTTTTTGTTCTGGAAATCGATCGGGATGGATTTAATAGGTCGCCAGCTGTACAAAACAGTCACTTTTATGGCTATGCGTCTTATTTTGGCCAAGTTACAACAAAAAGACCCTTTGGAAATGCTTTATTTTCTTATTTCGCCAGAAACCCAAAAATACCGTTTAAAAATCAGTTTTTGAAAAAAAAGCCTGGGAAATAATTGTCAGAAGTTAGAGTGTCATGCATCGTTGGATTGGTCATAAAATTTCCAATCAAATGGCATTTACAGCTAAAAGTTTTCCAGGCTTTCAAATTTTGGCAAAAAATGATGATGTACCCCCTTATCAAAAATGCGAAAATTGGCTATTTTCAAGAAAACGGCTTTAAAAAATCGATTTTTATATCGAAACAATTTTTTTTGTTTTGGAAATCGATCGGGATGGATTTAATAGGTCGCCAGCTGTACAAAACAGTCACTTTTATGGCTATGCGTCTTATTTTGGCCAAGATACAACAAAAAGACCCTTTGGAAATGCTTTATTTTCTTATTTCGCCAGAAACCCAAAAAGACCGTTAAAAAATCAGTTTTTGAATAAAAAGCCTGGGAATTAATTGTCAGAAGTTAGAGTATCATGCATCGTTGGATTCGTCATAAAATTTCCAATCAAATGGCATTTACAGCTAAAATTGTTCCAGGCTTTCAAATTTTGGCAAAAAATGATGATGTACCCCCTTATCAAAAATGCGAAAATTGGCCATTCTTAAAAAATCGGCTTTAAAAAATCGATTTTTATATCGAAACAATTTTTTTTGTTCCGGAAATCGATCGGGATGGATTTAATAGGTCGCCAGCTGTACAAAACAGTCAATCAAATGGCATTTACAGCTAAAATTGTTCCAGGCTTTCAAATTTTGGCAAAAAATGATGATGTACCCCCTTATCAAAAATGCGAAAATTGGCCATTTTTGAAAAATCGGCTTTAAAAAATCGTTTTTCATATCGAAACAATTTTTTTTTGTTCTGGAAATCGATCGGGATGGATTTAATAGGTCGCCAGCTGTACAAAACAGTCACTTTTATGGCTATGCGTCTTATTTTGGCCAAGTTACAACAAAAATACCCTTTGGAAATGCTTTATTTTCTTATTTCGCCAGAAACCCAAAAAGACCGTTAAAAAATCAGTTTTTGAATAAAAAGCCTGGGAAATAATTGTCAGAAGTTAGAGTGTCATGGATCGTTGGATTCGTCATAAAATTTCCAATCAAATGGCATTCACAGCTAAAATTTTTCCAGGCTTTCAAATTTGGCAAAAAATGATGATGTACCCCCTTATCAAAAATGCGAAAATTGGCCATTCTTAAAAAATCGGCTTTAAAAAATCGTTTTTCATATCGAAACAATTTTTTTTGTTCTGGAAATCGATCGTTTTTCATATCGAAACAATTTTTTTTGTTCTGGAAATCGATCGGGATGGATTTAATAGGTCGCCAGCTGTACAAAACAGTCACTTTTATGGCTATGCGTCTTATTTTGGCCAAGTTACAACAAAAATACCCTTTGGAAATGCTTTATTTTCTTATTTCGCCAGAAACCCAAAAAGACCGTTAAAAAATCAGTTTTGAATAAAAAGCCTGGGAATTAATTGTCAGAAGTTAGAGTATCATGCATCGTTGGATTCGTCATAAAATTTCCAATCAAATGGCATTTACAGCTAAAATTGTTCCAGGCTTTCAAATTTTGGCAAAAATGATGATGTACCCCCTTATCAAAAATGCGAAAATTGGCCATTCTTAAAAAATCGGCTTTAAAAAATCGTTTTTCATATCGAAACAATTTTTTTTGTCCTGGAAATCGATCGGGATGGATTTAATAGGTCGCCAGCTGTACAAAACAGTCACTTTTATGGCTATGCGTTTTATTTTGGCCAAGTTACAACAAAAAGACCCTTTGGAAATGCTTTATTTTCTTATTTCGCCAGAAACCCAAAAAGACCGTTAAAAAATCAGTTTTTGAATAAAAAGCCTGGGAAATAATTGTCAGAAGTTAGAGTGTCATGCATCGTTGGATTCGTCATAAAGTTTCCAATCAAATGGCATTCACAGCTAAAATTTTTCCAGGCTTTCAAATTTTGGCAAAAAATTATGATGTACCCCCTTATCAAAAAATGCGAAAATTGGCCATTTTTGAAAAATCGGCTTAAAAAAAATCGTTTTTCATATCGAAACAACAATTTTTTTTTGTTCTGGAAATCGATCGGGATGGATTGAATAGGTCGCCAGCTGTACAAAACAGTCACTTTTATGGCTATGCGTCTTATTTTGGCCAAGTTACAACAAAAAGACCCTTTGGAAATGCTTTATTTTCTTATTTCGCCAGAAACCCAAAAAGACCGTTAAAAAATCAGTTTTTGAATAAAAAGCCTGGGAAATAATTGTCAGAAGTTAGAGTGTCATGCATCGTTGGATTCGTCATAAAATTTCCAATCAAATGGCATTCACAGCTAAAATTTTTCCAGGCTTTCAAATTTTGGTAAAAAATGATGATGTACCCCCTTATCAAAAATGCGAAAATTGGCCATTTTTGAAAAATCGGCTTAAAAAAAATCGTTTTTCATATCGAAACAATTTTTTTTGTTCTGGAAATCGATCGGGATGGATTGAATAGGTCGCCAGCTGTACAAAACAGTCACTTTTATGGCTATGCGTCTTATTTTGGCCAAGTTACAACAAAAAGACCCTTTGGAAATGCTTTATTTTCTTATTTCGCCAGAAACCCAAAAAGACCGTTAAAAAATCAGTTTTTGAATAAAAAGCCTGGGAAATAATTGTCAGAAGTTAGAGTATCATGCATCGTTGGATTCGTCATAAAATTTCCAATCAAATGGCATTTACAGCTAAAATTGTTCCAGGCTTTCAAATTTTGGCAAAAAATGATGATGTACCCCCTTATCAAAAATGCGAAAATTGGCCATTCTTAAAAAATCGGCTTTAAAAAATCGATTTTTATATCGAAACAATTTTTTTTGTTCCGGAAATCGATCGGGATGGATTTAATAGGTCGCCAGCTGTACAAAACAGTCAATCAAATGGCATTTACAGCTAAAATTGTTCCAGGCTTTCAAATTTTGGCAAAAAATGATGATGTACCCCCTTATCAAAAATGCGAAAATTGGCCATTTTTGAAAAATCGGCTTTAAAAAATCGTTTTTTCATATCGAAACAATTTTTTTTTGTCCTGGAAATCGATCGGGATGGATTTAATAGGTCGCCAGCTGCACAAAACAGTCACTTTTATGGCTATGCGTCTTATTTTGGCCAAGTTACAACAAAAATACCCTTTGGAAATGCTTTATTTTCTTATTTCGCCAGAAACCCAAAAAGACCGTTAAAAAATCAGTTTTTGAATAAAAAGCCTGGGAAATAATTGTCAGAAGTTAGAGTGTCATGGATCGTTGGATTCGTCATAAAATTTCCAATCAAATGGCATTCACAGCTAAAATTTTTCCAGGCTTTCAAATTTGGCAAAAAATGATGATGTACCCCCTTATCAAAAATGCGAAAATTGGCCATTCTTAAAAAATCGGCTTTAAAAAATCGTTTTTCATATCGAAACAATTTTTTTTGTTCTGGAAATCGATCGGGATGGATTTAATAGGTCGCCAGCTGTACAAAACAGTCACTTTTATGGCTATGCGTCTTTTTTTGGCCAAGTTACAACAAAAAGACCCTTTGGAAATGCTTTATTTTCTTATTTCGCCAGAAACCCAAAAAGACCGTTAAAAAATCAGTTTTTGAATAAAAAGCCTGGGAAATAATTGTCAGAAGTTAGAGTGTCATGCATCGTTGGATTCGTCATAAAATTTCCAACCAAATGGCATTCACAGCTAAAATTTTTCCAGGCTTTCAAATTTTGGCAAAAAATTATGATGTACCCCCTTATCAAAAATGCGAAAATTGGCCATTTTTGAAAAATCGGCTTAAAAAAAATCGTTTTTCATATCGAAACAATTTTTTTTGTTCTGGAAATCGATCGGGATGGATTGAATAGGTCGCCAGCTGTACAAAACAGTCACTTTTATGGCTATGCGTCTTATTTTGGCCAAGTTACAACAAAAAGACCCTTTGGAAATGCTTTATTTTCTTATTTCGCCAGAAACCCAAAAAGACCGTTAAAAAATCAGTTTTTGAATAAAAAGCCTGGGAAATAATTGTCAGAAGTTAGAGTATCATGCATCGTTGGATTCGTCATAAAATTTCCAATCAAATGGCATTTACAGCTAAAATTGTTCCAGGCTTTCAAATTTTGGCAAAAATGCGAAAATTGGCCATTCTTAAAAAATCGGCTTTAAAAAATCGATTTTTATATCGAAACAATTTTTTTTGTTCCGGAAATCGATCGGGATGGATTTAATAGGTCGCCAGCTGTACAAAACAGTCAATCAAATGGCATTTACAGCTAAAATTGTTCCAGGCTTTCAAATTTTGGCAAAAAATGATGATGTACCCCCTTATCAAAAATGCGAAAATTGGCCATTTTTGAAAAATCGGCTTTAAAAAATCGTTTTTCATATCGAAACAATTTTTTTTTGTCCTGGAAATCGATCGGGATGGATTAAATAGGTCGCCAGCTGCACAAAACAGTCACTTTTATGGCTATGCGTCTTATTTTGGCCAAGTTACAACAAAAATACCCTTTGGAAATGCTTTATTTTCTTATTTCGCCAGAAACCCAAAAAGACCGTTAAAAAATCAGTTTTTGAATAAAAAGCCTGGGAAATAATTGTCAGAAGTTAGAGTGTCATGGATCGTTGGATTCGTCATAAAATTTCCAATCAAATGGCATTCACAGCTAAAATTTTTCCAGGCTTTCAAATTTGGCAAAAAATGATGATGTACCCCCTTATCAAAAATGCGAAAATTGGCCATTCTTAAAAAATCGGCTTTAAAAAATCGTTTTTCATATCGAAACAATTTTTTTTGTTCTGGAAATCGATCGGGATGGATTTAATAGGTCGCCAGCTGTACAAAACAGTCACTTTTATGGCTATGCGTCTTTTTTTGGCCAAGTTACAACAAAAAGACCCTTTGGAAATGCTTTATTTTCTTATTTCGCCAGAAACCCAAAAAGACCGTTAAAAAATCAGTTTTTGAATAAAAAGCCTGGGAAATAATTGTCAGAAGTTAGAGTGTCATGCATCGTTGGATTCGTCATAAAATTTCCAACCAAATGGCATTCACAGCTAAAATTTTTCCAGGCTTTCAAATTTTGGCAAAAAATTATGATGTACCCCCTTATCAAAAATGCGAAAATTGGCCATTTTTGAAAAATCGGCTTAAAAAAAATCGTTTTTCATATCGAAACAATTTTTTTTGTTCTGGAAATCGATCGGGATGGATTGAATAGGTCGCCAGCTGTACAAAACAGTCACTTTTATGGCTATGCGTCTTATTTTGGCCAAGTTACAACAAAAAGACCCTTTGGAAATGCTTTATTTTCTTATTTCGCCAGAAACCCAAAAAGACCGTTAAAAAATCAGTTTTTGAATAAAAAGCCTGGGAAATAATTGTCAGAAGTTAGAGTATCATGCATCGTTGGATTCGTCATAAAATTTCCAATCAAATGGCATTTACAGCTAAAATTGTTCCAGGCTTTCAAATTTTGGCAAAAATGCGAAAATTGGCCATTCTTAAAAAATCGGCTTTAAAAAATCGATTTTTATATCGAAACAATTTTTTTTGTTCCGGAAATCGATCGGGATGGATTTAATAGGTCGCCAGCTGTACAAAACAGTCAATCAAATGGCATTTACAGCTAAAATTGTTCCAGGCTTTCAAATTTTGGCAAAAAATGATGATGTACCCCCTTATCAAAAATGCGAAAATTGGCCATTTTTGAAAAATCGGCTTTAAAAAATCGTTTTTCATATCGAAACAATTTTTTTTTGTCCTGGAAATCGATCGGGATGGATTAAATAGGTCGCCAGCTGCACAAAACAGTCACTTTTATGGCTATGCGTCTTATTTTGGCCAAGTTACAACAAAAATACCCTTTGGAAATGCTTTATTTTCTTATTTCGCCAGAAACCCAAAAAGACCGTTAAAAAATCAGTTTTTGAATAAAAAGCCTGGGAAATAATTGTCAGAAGTTAGAGTGTCATGGATCGTTGGATTCGTCATAAAATTTCCAATCAAATGGCATTCACAGCTAAAATTTTTCCAGGCTTTCAAATTTGGCAAAAAATGATGATGTACCCCCTTATCAAAAATGCGAAAATTGGCCATTCTTAAAAAATCGGCTTTAAAAAATCGTTTTTCATATCGAAACAATTTTTTTTGTTCTGGAAATCGATCGGGATGGATTTAATAGGTCGCCAGCTGTACAAAACAGTCACTTTTATGGCTATGCGTTTTATTTTGGCCAAGTTACAACAAAAAGACCCTTTGGAAATGCTTTATTTTCTTATTTCGCCAGAAACCCAAAAAGACCGTTAAAAAATCAGTTTTTGAATAAAAAGCCTGGGAAATAATTGTCAGAAGTTAGAGTGTCATGCATCGTTGGATTCGTCATAAAGTTTCCAATCAAATGGCATTCACAGCTAAAATTTTTCCAGGCTTTCAAATTTTGGCAAAAAATTATGATGTACCCCCTTATCAAAAATGCGAAAATTGGCCATTTTTGAAAAATCGGCTTAAAAAAAAAATCGTTTTTCATATCGAAACAATTTTTTTTGTTCTGGAAATCGATCGGGATGGATTGAATAGGTCGCCAGCTGTACAAAACAGTCACTTTTATGGCTATGCGTCTTATTTTGGCCAAGTTACAACAAAAAGACCCTTTGGAAATGCTTTATTTTCTTATTTCGCCAGAAACCCAAAAAGACCGTTAAAAAATCAGTTTTTGAATAAATAATTGTCAGAAGTTAGAGTGTCATGCATCGTTGGATTCGTCATAAAATTTCCAATCAAATGGCATTCACAGCTAAAATTTTTCCAGGCTTTCAAATTTTGGTAAAAAATTATGATGTACCCCCTTATCAAAAATGCGAAAATTGGCCATTTTTGAAAAATCGGCTTTAAAAAATTGTTTTTCATATCGAAACAATTTTTTTTGTTCTGGAAATCGATCGGGATGGATTAAATAGATCGCCAGCTGAACAAAACAGTCACTGTTATAACTATGCGTCTTGTTTATGCCAAGTTACAACAAAAAGACCCTTTGGAAATGCTTTATTTTCTTATTTCGCCAGAAACCTAAAAACACCGTTAAAAAATCAGTTTTTGAATAAAAAGCCTGGGAAATAATTGTCAGAACTTAGAGTATCATGCATCGTTGGATTCGTCATACAATTTCCAATCAAATGGCATTTACAGCTAAAATTGTTCCAGGCTTTCAAATTTTGGCAAAAAATGATGATGTACCCCCTTATCAAAAATGCGAAAATTGGCTATTTTCAAGAAAACGGCTTTAAAAAATCGATTTTTATATCGAAACAATTTTTTTTGTTCTGGAAATCGATCGGGATGGATTAAATAGATCGCCAGCTGTACAAAACAGTCACTTTTATGGCTATGCGTCTTATTTTGGCCAAGTTACAACAAAAAGACCCTTTGGAAATGCTTTATTTTCTTATTTCGCCAGAAACCCAAAAAGACCGTTAAAAAATCAGTTTTTGAATAAAAAGCCTGGGAAATAATTGTCAGAAGTTAGAGTATCATGCATCGTTGGATTCGTCATAAAATTTCCAATCAAATGGCATTCACAGCTAAAATTTTTCCAGGCTTTCAAATTTTGGCAAAAAATGATGATGTACCCCCTTATCAAAAATGCGAAAATTGGCCATTCTTAAAAAATCGGCTTTGAAAAATCGTTTTTCATATCGAAACAATTTTTTTTGTTCTGGAAATCGATCGAAATGGATTTAATAGGTCGCCAGCTGTACAAAACAGTCACTTTAATGGCTATGCGTCTTATTTTGGCCAAGTTACAACAAAAAGACCCTTTGGAAATGCTTTATTTTCTTATTTCGCCAGAAACCCAAAAAGACCGTTAAAAAATCAGTTTTTGAATAAAAAGCCTGGGAAATAATTGTCAGAAGTTAGAGTATCATGCATCGTTGGATTCGTCATAAAGTTTCCAATCAAATGGCATTCACAGCTAAAATTTTTCCAGGCTTTCAAATTTTGGCAAAAAATGATGATGTACCCCCTTATCAAAAATGCGAAAATTGTCCATTTTTAAAAAATCGGCTTTAAAAAATCGTTTTTCATATCGAAACAAATTTTTTTTGTTCTGAAAATCGATCGGAAATAGGTCGCCAGCTGTACAAAACAGTCAATTTTCGAATTTTTGATAAGGGGGTACATCATCAATTCATCAACTGAAAAGTTTTTAACTGTAAATGCCGTTCGATTGGCAATTTAATGACGAATTCACCGATGTATGGCATTCCAACATTTGACCAACACATTCTAGCATTAATATACAACAAAAAAAGTTTTTAAAAATGTTTTTTTCGGCTTTTGGGGTTTTGTAAAAAAAGGCACGTTAATTAAGAGTCTTTTTGTTTTAACCGAAAAAAAACACGGCGCACCGCTAGTCTCTCACTGTTTTTTCAGCAAACGACCCAAACTATCGATACCCGGAGGATTTGGAAATTGGGCTAAGTCCTTATTCTAATTCGGGTGAAATTGACCACGTCGAATCGATTTTTCATAATTGCCATCTTTCTAGTATTTTATGCGTATTTATTAATGTTTGTTTTCACTTTTATCTTTAATTTTATATCTCCGCATTTGTGTGTGTTATTTTAGGGGGCACGTTGGCTAGACCCAAAGTCAGATAACGGCCGTATCAGCAGAGATAAGCCCCGAAAACGTTGGCCATAAATTATTAATTTGAACAAAATGCCAAATTGTATAATCCCGAAATTGAATGCTGAACTGTGTCATTTTAAAAACCTAATTTCTGCTATCTGCAGGGCGATCCGTGCGAATATCAGAAACTATTCGATTCTCAGCACTTGCAGAAGTTTGTTTTTGTCGCACACGCACTCGACGACTCACGCAATAAGGTTAATTATAGTTCAGACATGTGTGCACATCCTAATATAAATACATTATCACAGGGAGAGAAAAATAATTCCAATTCATCTCTTTTAATGAATATACATTTTTACCCTTTTTTTATAATTAATAAGTAATTGAGAATCATCAACTGTTATAAGACTGCAATATTAAAAATAAGAAAAAAAAAAATTATTTGTGCTTATATATGAAGATAATAAATTAAAAAAACATTTTTTATAAATATAAGAATATAATAGTATATAAGTAATTACTATATCATATATTAAGTAGCATTTTATATTTGTGTGGACTTTTAATATTAATATTGCTAATATTGCATTTTATTTTAAAATCAAGAACATTTAAAAAAGATTTTTTAAGTGTATGCAAAATCTTAGCATGAATATAAACGATCTCTCTGAGAATTGTGCTCAATTATTTCGCAGCGGCAAATTCAATTCATCCTCTCAACACCCTTTTGTTTATCAGCTTACGCTTTTTACTCGCTCTAAAATAGTTTGTTGAATTTGTTTGCAGTTGATAGAAAATTGAACAGACTGTTCCCGAATTTTCCAAATCAAAATCTCAAGCCGCTCTTATCGCACCTTTTTTGGTTTGACGCCTCGTCGTCGGTGACCTTGGGAAATCTGATAAACATAAAAACCCAACAACCGAAACCGAAACTGAAACTGAAAACGTTAACAGAACCAAACAAAGTCTGAGTTTGGAATCAAAAAACAGACAACAGCATATGGCATGTGTATACGGGGAGTGCTTGTGTATTTGTGTAGAACTCGTTTTTTAAAATGCGTCGTGCGTTTATTGGCGCTTCTTATACAAATATATTAAAAAGGCATAAATTCAAAAACTGTAGTCTTTAGCTCTAAATACAAATTAAATACGTACAAAATGCTTAACTTAAATATAGCAAGAGAAAAACACTGTGCCCAAATAAAAACAGCTAATAAAATAAATGGAACATGTGCTTAGTTTGGGTTAAATAATAACAAAACTCAGAAAAAAAAATGTAGGCTGCGTTTGGACGTGACATTCATTCAATATCAGATCCATTACGAAATAAAAAGTATTAGTTAACTGTGGACCTGCTTTTAGAAGACCAATTTACAACTTATTAATATCAAATCTTTGTATAAAATAAAATAACAAATGAACAAAAAAAAAATAAAGTTTGTTTGTCTTGATATTCACATTTTTATGATCGTTGATGCACTGTTTAAATACTTTTAAGTATAAGATATATTTTAAAATGAGAACTCAAATTCAGATAAAATATCTGATATTTAAAATATTAGATAAAAGATAAGATCCAATTTGGAAAATGCAATTGTCTGCTAGGATCTCATTTGGTTTTCACTGATTTTAAAATTAAAATAATAGTTATTATCTTAAAATCAAAACTTTGTTCTGCGGTCCTTATGATTGCTTTCTTTTTAGTTGGCTTTCCAAGTGTGTCCTCCAGTGCAGTGACTGATTACAGGTGATGGCTGATTGGTCGATGGGTCACCTCCAAAGATTTGGAGTTTACTCCCTGTCGACGCCGTTCGATGACTCCTTACCGGAGGTCTTACACTGTACGCAATAGCGATAGGATACCGGCTCTGGGGGCTTGTTAACCCCTATGTTGACCTGGGTGGCCGATGCCGCCGCTCCGCCCACCGAATCAAAGGGATTGGGCTTACTGTCCACGGGACTGATGGGGAAGTGCTGCCAGTGGGGGCAGGGCATCTGCTTGGGCGGATGGATGGGGAACGGCATTTTCGCTGTCCTCTGAAACTGGATCTCTGTGGCTATAGGCTGTATCTCTAGTCTCGATCCGCTTCTGTATCTGAATCTGTATCTCTATATGTATTTGTATCTGTATCTGTATCTGTATCTGTATCTGTATCTGCAACTGCAACCGGAGTTTGCCTGCCGCACTGCTCGAAGTCTCGATGCAAACTGTGCGGATTGCTAGAAGCGACGCCGCAACGTCAACGACCAAAACAAAAAACAAAAACAAGCCAAGCACAAAGAGTAGAACCTTCTCAGAGGACAGACTCGACTAGAAAATACCCTGCGCTTTACCTGGTTGAAGGTATATCAATCTTCAATCTTCAACCCAATTACATCTTAAAAATTATATTTTCGATAATCGGATTGCTATAGAATATACTTTTATTTTATTTGTTCATTTTTAAGAAAGTTTCAAGTATTTTAAGGTTTATAAATGTTTCAGCGAGTACTCAGACAATTATTTGGAAAAGAAGATATTTTAAATAAGACTTAAAGGCTTATAACTGTTTATAATGAGCAAAACTTAATTTGCTCTGCAATAAAAGTAATGATTTTAAATATGTACATCTCTCAAAAGGTAAAAATTTCTTTACCGAAAGGTTAACGCAATTCTAGTTAAATTAAAAACAATTTTATTTGCATTACAAAGGTAAAAGTCTCGAACTCAAATAAAGTTACATTTTATTTCAGTCTTAATTACCATTCCTGAGTAAAAAAATGTGCATCCTCGTAAATAAATAGTAAACCAATTCGATGGGTCTTTCCACTTTATTTTTAGAATGATATATTTTAAATTGTTTGAACTATTTGGGTGGGCAAATACTGGTTGACAAACCTTTGTCCGACCACTTGTGTGAATTTTTTAAAAACCTAGGGTATGACAACAACTTTAAAGTACAACAAAAGTTTCATCCACGGCATTGCCATGCAGCACACACACACACTCACATAGATACACACTCTCGCACACACACACTCTCAGCTGGTCTGGCGGGCTCGTCTAGTCAACAAAGAAAAGCAACAAATATAAGGAGCGAAAGAGAGAGAGAGAGAGAACGACCGGTCTCATACACATAGAGAACAAGTTTTGAGTTCTGTTTTTTAGATTTCGAATAAACTCATTAAATAACTAAGCGTCCTTGTACTTAATAGTTTTTTTTGTGTGTTAACTGCACAAGTAAAGCTGTACTTTCTCTTATTATATCTTAAAAACTTTTAATGCAACAAAAAAAATGTAAAATGATATTCAACAAGTTTATTTTTATAAGAGATCCGATTAAATTACAAATTAAAATTTCTTTAGGTGTGCTCCATCAAATACTCTTTCTCTCTCTTTTCTTTTTTGGGTGGTGGGCGGTGGGAGGGAGATTTGGGGGTGGCGAATGCAATCGTCGGTTGGCACTCCTCCATTTTATGGGTATGCTTTGTTCGCATTCGCCATTCCATTCACTCCCAGTTCAATTCCCCTTCCAAGAGAGTTTATGCTGGCAAAAGTCGGACTTTGCCCGCAAATCGTTGTTAACCCATTGAGTATAATAATGATTTGAAATATTTTTGGAACATTAAAAATAATGTTTTTGTTAAATAAATTAGATAAGAAGAAAATAAATAAGCCAATCAAGAACTAAAAAAATTTCATTAAAATGAAGTACCTAAAAAATGTCACATTCAAAAACATTCACATTTATCATTGAATTTGTTTTTTTTAGATTTTTGCAATATCAATCGATTTTCTGAAACAAATGGGCTTAATCGAAGGGGCTATGAAGGGTGTATCTGTCGCGACATACTCCCTTTCCGGGTTCTCGAATCGCCGGCGAATGTTGTTAACCTCACATTGTGCTTTGTGTTCGTCTTTTGTGCAAGTTTCTTCATTAAGTATACGCACATTCGGCTAAGTGTGTTGCTCATTAATTGAGCTCGACAACTGCTTGGCGAAGTGGCTTGTGTGGCAGATACATAAATATATCTGAATGTGGAATCAATGGGGAATGGGGGTACTTGTTTATAGTCAGACAAACTATCAATGAGCTATCAGTGAGCTGCAAGATACAAACTTTCACAGAAAGAAAGAAAAAGCTGAATAAACAGTCGATGTGTAACATTAAAAATATACTTAAAGTCTTGGTGTAAAAAAAGTAAACATAAGAAACTGATAAACATATTGGGCTCAAATGATAACTATTGATTTGCCTTGTACGCTGAAACTTTTAAAACTATTTAAAAATGTAAAAGAACGTAACAAAATTTATTTTAAAATAGCAACTCCATAGATTTTGGTATCACACTTTAGACCATTAGGTTGTACAATTAAAAGAACACAGTTGTAAGTTAATTATTAGACCTTTATTAAACTTATGATTTATGCAAAATACAATTGTCATCTCCAGCAGCTCAGGGACTGCAGTTGATGAATGTATTATATATGCTGCATTTACAAACTGTCGTTCGAATCTGGGTATTGGGCATTATCATCGGATATATCATATATCTCGCTATTGGGCTCATTTCTAATTTGATCTAAACAAAAAAAGTTTGCTTATTTAATTTCGATTTTACTTTTGTTGGCGCCTTATTCTTTTTTAACATTTTTGCTTGTTTTACATTTATTAGCATGCGGTTTTTAGGTTTTCCATTTTATAGATTTAATTTAATTAAATTTGTTATTATTTTGTTTCGTTAAAATGTTTGTTAAAAATTCTTCGGTTTTACATTAGTGTCTTAGCTTATATATTATGTTATTTTTACGGTTTTTAAATCACTTTACACAGTACAAGCTGCGTATGTTACAAAAAAAAAAAAACAATTGAATAACTTCTATATTTCATTTATCATGCGATGCTTGTGGCTTAGACTACGGATTACAGTTATCAATAGAATTATTAATATGATTATTGTTGGTATTATTATTTTTATAAAAAACCTTTACAGTTGTTAAAAATTAAATTATCGTTTGCTCAGCACGTGCCATCGTATAATTAATTTATTTTAACAATTGCCTACGTTTTATTTGATTTAATTAAATACAAATATATATTTATTTAATTATATTTTTATAAATATTTTATTTACTTTCGTTTCGCTTGATGTTCTGGATTTAAGGTAATTCGCGTTACATTTGTTTTGTCACATAAAGTAAGCTAGACTCTATATTAGATTTATATTTAAATATTTAGACTACAAAGTAAACTATATTGTGTAAGAATATATTTGTATAAATATCAATTCGATTTTCTTCTGCCTTCATTTTGCGAGGAAGGTCAATAGAAATTATGTACAAAACAAAGTGGTCAAGATTCGAATTGGAAATCAGCAGAGTAGATCTATCGAAATGCCCGCTATGGTCGCCATAAATCCAGACTCAGATTTATAGTCGCAGATCGAGAATTGCGTATAGAATGCTTGTAGAGATAGTTACGTAGCTGGTTAGTGCGAAAGAGCCTTGTATGAACGCAAGGAAAATCATAATTAGAACACCTGAGTTTTACATTTACACATATATCATGTATCATATATCATGTATCATATATCATGTATCGTATCATATCATAATTAATATCAAGAGAGTTTGCCTACGCCTATATCATTCGCATTTAAACGGAAATTGAGGTCTTTCAACCATCCACATCAGTGTCAACTATATTCGGATTATACTATTTCATTAGGTAAATCAAAAAAAGAGACTCGAAGAAACTTGTGCAAACATTTAGGGACTAAACTACGATATATCAGTTTAATTTTAAGTTCCTATATATGTGCAAGCTTTATAAATATGTTACATAGAAAGTTTCTCGTGTCGTGTATGTGTGTGTGTGTGCCTGATTGTGTTCATACAATATCTTGCGTACGCAGTTGTCATTACATCACGTAAACTAACTAAAAACTTATACCCAAGGAAAAAAAAAAAAGAGTTACGATCTGGTACACGTATAAGTATGTGAATATCGAGAGCTAATTAAGGTGCATTGCTAGGGACAGGCCGAAAAGCCAGCGGCGCAACGCGGATCCCGCTTACGAGGCATTCGAAACCGGAAGCGTTACGGGCGCCTGTCTGTAGTACGCATTCGCCCCCTTGATCGGCAGCGGATGGGCCTCCGTGTTGAACACCCACTCGTCCAGCGGCAGCACAGAGTCGTCCGAGAACAGCAAGTACAAGTACTGCAAATAACGCAATTGATTAATTTCGAGTTTAAGCAGGGGTTTTCAAAAGATTCTTCTGGCATTTCGTTGTTCTGTTGTATAATTTTAATTTGATAGTAGGGGGTTAGCAAAAATTTACTGGTATTTAGAAGTTTTTTTTATTGATTAATTTGGATTTTCAAGAGGGGATTAAAAAGATTCTAATAGTATTTTGGAAATTTAAATTTTTGGATCATTCAAAATCCTACTTCTGAGAGAGATCTATTTTAAATAAATATTGTAATGAATCATACCAATTTCAAATCAAATAGTTGCAAACCTTTTTCTTAATTAAAACGAATTTTAGTTATAAGTCCTGACAAACATATAAATTGACAATCAATTGATTGAAAAACAAATAGCCGTAGTTATTAAGTTTCGAAAAAATTATATCAGTAATGAATATAGCTTTAATAGGGAAAAACATTAAACATTTGTTTTGACAAGTATACTTAAGAGACAGTCTTTTAAGTTTAAAATCTCATTTCTATGGATAATAAAATCAACAGCATAAAAAACTTGTATTATTCTGTTATTTTTGCTTAGAAAATGATCACTTCTAATATTAATTTTATGAAAGCATTGCTTATAAGCAATTAAACACGAGCTGCAGAAGATTAAATTTGGTTTCTTGATAGTCATATTTGGTGATCGTTTACCTTTAGCGTTTCGGCGAGGAAGAAACTCTGCTGGACGTCGTCCTTTTGTGGCTCCTGCTGGTAGACGTTTCGCAGGCCACAGTATCCGTGTGCCGTGCGGCAGTGCTTCTCCAGGGCGAGGACCGCCTCCCAGCCCCAGTCGCGGTATTTCTGGTCGTGCGTGAGACGCCACAGCACAAAGTAGCTCTCGAAGGTCTCCGGCCGCAGGATGTAGTACTTCTCCTGCGATCTCAGTGCTCGCGCCTCAACCGCTTCGCTAAATCTATATGGGATGACCACAAAACTATTAGAAAAGCACAATGATTTTATGGAGTAATAAGCCAACCTAAAGGCCTCCGGTCCCAGCTGAGTGGGTGCCCGAATGTAGCTCTCGTGGCAGGTGTTCGTAATACCCTTGCCCACCTCCATGTACTTGTCCGTATAATCATTTTGCCGTGTGGCAGCTCCCAAAGCGAAAAGGCCACCTACAAATTTAGGTAAAATTAATATTAAACAAGTTATATATTAGATTAATTTAGTTTTTAAGACCCTTTCAAGTTTAAACACTGTGTGTGCTATAATAACAGACTAACAAACTAACAAACTCACCCGAAAAGCATGCCAGATGATCCATCTTGTGCTCCAACCGATCGAACTTGAGATCGGAGACATATGTCAGTCCGCCGGGACTGAATCGCACCATCTTGTCCATAATGGCCAGCATCGCCTCGTCGTACATCTCGCGTGCCTCCTCGTCCGTTTGGCCAGATTGCAGCCAGGCCTTCAGCAAGTACTCGTAATAGCTGTCGCCCAGGGCTCCCAATGACATATGCACTGTGAGGAAGTTGACAGTTTAGTAACTTAATCAGTAAAGATTTAAGAATAAGGCATAAGGCCACGCTAGATCTTTATAAATCATAATTGTGACTTGTAAGATAATAATAATGAGCATAAGGAGATATACGAAATCAATGTACATTTATAAATATATATCATTTATAAATATATATATATATAAAATGGTTTGGAAAGAAATATTAAAATGCCAAATAGTTGCACTTGACCATGTTATTTAAAAAAAAAATTAAAAAAAATTTGTGTTTTCCTAATTTGAACATCTTTTAGAACATTATATTTCTATATGTGTAAAAAAGGTTAAATTTTGTAACTCATCGTACTGATAGCTTTAGAATTTAAGTATAATCTGTTTTACTCCTTTAAAGTTCGAACTAAAACCAATTCGATAATTTGTTTAGGTTAAGCATTTAATTATATAAAGGATTGTTAAGCTTTGTATTATTTGTAATGACATTTTGTTTTAAACTTTATATCAATACTAAAATCAATGTATCCTCTGTCACTAGAATGTTAAATAAATTAAATTGTGGATTAAAAATTAAAACAGAAACAGAAAAATTACTACAGCAATAAGTTTATACAAACAAGCTTACACTTATGTAAATCATTCAGCTTGTGATTGACATTCTAAATTAGAAAAATAAAGTTAAGGAAGATCCCTGTTCCAACTACAAATCTTGAGTGGCTTAAAGACCCCTAAAGAACGACCCAACACTTACGCTGTCCCCATTTGCCCGTCTTGGGATTGAGGAAATTGGGGTACAGGCCCTTCGGTTTCTCGATCTCCTTCAGCACCTGGCGGATGGTCTGGACGCGCTCCCGGTACAGTGGATTCCCGGTAATGTCGCTCAGATAGGCGAACTCCAGATGCAGGGTGCCGAATTCGGACAGGATGGAACTGCCGCCGGAGGCCCAGCCGTAGTTTTTGGCCACACCGGTCTTGGTGTTGACCAGCGCATAGGGAATCCCCGTGGGCGTTTGAAAGGCGGGCAGCAGCTTGTCCGCAATGTGCTGGGCCTTCTCCTTGTACAGTGGATCGCCCGTGAAGGCATACAGCGTCAGCATGCCGCCGACAAATCGAATGTTCGTCTCAAACACACTCAACTCCGCACTGATATTGTCCAGCGAGAATTTCCGTTCGATCCAGTCACGACCCTCGCGATACTCCTTCTCCAATCCCATTATGTACAGGGTGTCCAGGCCGTCGACAATGGTGGCCCCCAGATCGTAGGATCCAAAGATACTGCCCGAATGGGGACGCTGCGACAGCGGTCGCAGTTCATTTTTGCCCCACGCGTACAGTTTGTAGTTGTGCCACGCATGCTCCATCATCTGAAAACGAAAAAATTTGTTAATTTTTGTATTTTCTGGGTTTCGGTGTTGGTTAAGCCTCACCATTTCTTAATAACTTAAAAACTAAGTATTTTGTTTGCTAGTGTTCAAGAAATAAGGATCGTAGATTATTAAATAAACTTCATAAAAAAAAACTTTAAGCGCATATATTTTATTTTTTACCACCCATTTGAGTTTTATCATTTTGGGCGTCGGTTTTGCCCCACCCATTTGTAAGATTGTTTTTTGTAAATTATATAAATTTTTTCAATTAGCAAATGATTTATTTTTCTAACCAAAAAAGTGAGAAGTTTCAATTTACAAATTTAAATTGAAAATAAACGATTGTAAATGCAACTTTTAACGCCAAAGGACCTGCAACAAATTGCAATCATTCTGCATGGATACAATATGCAGATTTGGGCATATTCCGCGCTATTTCTATATTTACACTCTGCTTAATATTTGCCCTTGGGTGTTGAAATTCGTGTCATATTTAGTTTCTCGCTTTCAACTCGGCTTGAAATGTTTGCCTACGTCAGTGCGACTATGTGTTTAAGTTGATTTTCCCTTTTTTTCAATTGAATATCGCTCAGTTCCACACAAACACACTATATACGTGGAAAGTCACGTAGTTTGGCGGTGCGGTGGTGGCAGAAAAATTGTTAATGAAATGGGCAGCGGAAAATCTTTTTCATTTCATCACCCTATGAAAAACCATGGGCAGTATATTGATTGAAAGTATTTTGTATAAGTATTTTAGCATTGATAATTGCGCATTTAATTTAAAAACATTTTTAAACATTATTTGTTTGTTTGTTACAAAATATTTTAGAGGCGGTAATATAATTTGTGGTCCTGAATTTATGTCAGAAAAGAAATCTATCCATGTTTATAATTTGTGTGGGTAATAATCTTAAAATATTGATATCATAAAACAAAATATACAATATATATTTTGAGCCGTGACTAGCGAAATAATTAAACAGTTATTAGGATGTTAAATAATAAACTTATAATTCAAATATATATTTCAAAATTATATGTATCTTAATTTATTTTCAGAGTGGTTAAGTTTTAAAACATTTTTTACAAATATGATATTTTTTTTTTTAAAAAGAGTCAATTTAATTTACACTTTAGGTAACTTTCTTATACGAAATGAAATCTTTCTTATAGAGTACAGCGCCATTATTTTTTTTTAGCTTCCGTTTGGCTTAGTGCAAGTATTTGGCTATGCACCTGCGTGTGTGTGTGTGTGTTTGCATTGGTGTGGCCTCTGCTATTTTGCATTTTGCCATGGACTTCCGCTTACCAACAAACACACACACACACATACACAGCATAATTCGACATTGCATACTTTGGAGCGCCATTCTCTCGCTTTCTCTTTCTCCCTCTCTTGGTGTGGCTTTCATTTCAGTATTTTTTGCTAAAATTAAATTACGACCACAGGACAAAGCACTCAGCAAGTTCGACCAAGGACCAAGGACCAAGGACCAAGTACCGAAACCCCACCCCCACACATTCTCCTCCTTGTTATGTTTGCTTTCGCTGCTCGCAAAAGTGAGAGAGAATAAGAGCAAGCGAGGGCTGAACAAATATTAACAATTTTCCCGGTAATTAATTAAAGTCCAACGCGTTGACATAACCTACTGAACAATGCCTGCAAAACATCCAACCCCATCTTAACCCCCACAAATGTTTGGGATCAAATCACGCCACGCTTAAATCTGGCCCTATTTAGGGGTTAAGGTCGCCATCGAGTTTAAGGTTGAGGCCGACCTGGGGTTATGCATATACAAAGTAATTGAATTAATTTGGGAATTTATTTGGAAATTGTACCTAATTTAATAATAGGGAAACGGCCATATACATTAATTTGGTGTTTCTTAATCTTTATTCTTTTTGGGTAGGCGTTTGTTTTTGGTATATGTTTATCATTTCGATTTAAATATTTGTTCTAATTAACACATTATAATTATATATAATTATATGTTTTACTCTAAATTATTCATTTTTATATTTAAATTTAAATGTACGCCTACTTAAGTTAAAGTTATATATTCAGCATCCATTTCAGAGTGTTTTAAAATATTATATTTTTTTTAAATATTTTTATTTATAATTTTCATAGAGTTTTATTTTTTCTAAAATCTTGTCTATACGACTGCGTCTTGTTTAAGTTTTTTTCTTCAGTTTAAGTTTAATTAGCTTTTGTATGTATGTAATCGTTTTAAAAAGATGTTTTTTTTTTAACCAGCCTAATTAGCAATGTTTTATTTGCGAATTGTGTACTCCTAACGGACTACAGAGAAAAAAAGAATACACGCCCCCACGCCGCCCACAAGCCCCGGAAAATCGCAAAGCCGGTGGTCACTAAAAGAAAGGTATATAAAACACGACAGAGAGATGGCAGCGAAATGAAGCAGCGCTGTCAGTGAATTAAGAGTCGAAATGTTTACAACCCGCAAAAACACTTTAAACGGATTACAACAGCTGCCAGAAAGTGTGGGAAAAGGGGAAAATGGGAAAAGCATCCAAGGACGAGGGATGGAGGTCAACAGACATTGAAATGGAAGCAACTTTTGTGTTTTGCCTCTGGCTGTTTCTTCTCAGATTTGGCGTGATTTAATGAGCCGCAGCTCAGATTGATGGATGACATGCAGGAATGTCAAGTGCGTGGCGAAACGAAAAGAGAATTAAATAAAATAGAAGGGGGGAAATACAAAAGAAAGTAAATACTTTGATTGTAAAAGAAATAAAAAAGAAGTTAACATTTAGATAAAATTAAAAATTAACAAGCTATGAATGGGGTAAATTAAGAAAATTGTACAAATGAATATATAGTAAAACAAACTTGACCTTATTTTAGAAATTATAGATTCTTTAAGTTAGCAAATAAGTCTGGAAGCATGAATTTAAAGTATCCCCTTTTTTTAATAATTAAGTTTTTGACTTTTCATTGCTTTTTAGACATTTTTATGATAAAAAAAGTTTTCTATAACAAATGCTTTCACTTCAAATGCTGTCAATATTTAATGATAAATGACAGTGCTCAATGAACTGCAAAAGGAAAGGATCTAAAACCAAGAAATACCCTTTAAGATGAGCGTATTAGCCAAAAACAAACTGGTTAAGCCAACATATTCCATTATACCATTATATTCCCCAATTTACACCTTCACCCCATACCTGATTTTCAATACAAGTGGTAGCTAAGCACTGGAAAAAGAGCAAAGTATCTCAATCATCAGGACAACTAATTTACGGAAATTGCTTGATGGATTTGACTGATTGATTGAATAATTTTGGTATTCTTGTGGCTGTATTTACACGCACACACACTCGCTCATCCATCTGTGTGTGTGTGTGTTTTGTGTATGTGAGTTGTTTGGATGTCTTCATTAAGCATCATGTTATATCCTGGCAATGTGCAAACGTCGCACAAAACGTGCCATAGGCGCAGGAATGTCAGCTTCAAATGGATGTGCGTGAGTGCGACATCACCGTGCAGCTACAGTGAGCCCTCGACATGTGAAAAACACATATTAAGTAACTAAATGAAATTCTTGCTAATAAACCAAATTTATATAAATATACAGAACAAATAGTTTTATTACAATTTATAAGCCTAATCAAAAACTAAAGTCAATGTAATAGCTGGACATATAAAAAAAATATAAAAAATAAATAATTTTTGTTTTTCTTACAAGAAATATCTCCTGTACCCCTAAACGTATGTGTTTTATGTATATTGGTATGTTTGAACATAATTTCCGCAATGGAATGTCCCAACGTGGCATAAAAGGAGTGAGCAGGAGGGAAGTAAAGAGTGAAGGGGATAGCGAGTGGGAGACACTAGTCATATGTCACAATGTGTCCACATCCCAGCCGACAGGTGACAAAAAAACTGCACCGAAAATAATATAACATACAGCTTTCAAAGGGGCATTTTTAATGAGGTTTGTTAACATAAACTCAACATAAAGTTATTGACCACATTAATTAACACATTATTTTTAATATATTAAAGTCATAAAAAAAAAAAACATATAATATTTCAAAATTAGTATTCAATGGGTTGATTTATGGTTGACTTTATGTTCGAGTAAAAAAAACAATGATGTAAATTCACAATATATAGGGACTGCTTTTTTTTGTGTATTCTAGTTGATTTCTGTGTGCAATTCCGAAACATGTGATTTTTTTTTTGCCGGGCCCGCAGCAATAAAGGGTTGAATTTCGCGCAGTGTGGGCTGTCGCACACTTCTAGTTTGCGTTGAGTTTTGAGGCATGCCGCAGCTGAATGTTGGCACTCGCTGGAATTGTTTTCCGTCAGCCGCTGGCACGTGACTTTCGTCATTCACTTGATGGCATTTCATTTCACTCGTGCTCTCATTTTTAAAGCCCCGCTCAGAACAAGACACCCTTCTGCTCCTCGTTTGCTCCTCATTCGCCCTGTAGAGCTTTCTTTTCTTGCTTTTCCCAAAAATATTCCCCCGCCCCCACCGTCCATCGTCCTTTTCCATCTAACTTTAATGACAGTCCCTGGAGAATCGAGCGATTTACGAGCGCAATCTTTACAGCCAAAAAAATGAAAAGTTGAAATGGCAAATATAAGAAAGAGACAAGCAACCAGATGAAAATAGAGGGGGTGCATCATTATTGAATAATCCAAAATATTATCAATGCAACGTTTCTGTTCTTGTCCAAACAAAAGGGATAAGAGTACAACCAAAATATGACAAAAAAAATACTAAAATGTAGTGAAAGTTTTGTGGAAAAAATATGCACACACACACACACACACACACACACACACAAAAAATAACATAAAAACTTCACAACTTCCTTGGCAGCGAAAAAGTTTAACCAGAAACTCTGGCAAAGAAAAATCATTTGCTTGAGGCCATAAAGCAATGCAAAATACGCGGCAAGAGCTTTTCTTCCAACTTTCCGCCTGCAATCTAGTTTTCCTTTCCTCTTTCTTCGTCTGTGCCGCTTAATCTTTGAGAATATATTTAGCCAAATCACAGCACTTTGGGCCAACTAACTCGATTTCTTACGTACCCTAGGATTTTTGTAATATCACAGGAGCACGTTTATTGAACTGATCTTTGAAAAATTTTGCAATCAAATGAATCCTGAGGTAAAAATCGTGGAAAAACACACTTTAAAAAATAAACCAATCAAAAAAATAAAACATTGCATTGTTATTTGGTGAAGAAAAACTTTAGTTGTGTTTATATCCTATCTTAATTTAACTGTATGGAGCTTTAACTATATATTTTATTTTATCCAACGAACTTTAAGCCCAGCATACCCTTTGTTATTTAATTGTCATAGGGTATTTTTGGAAAAACAATCTAACAATTTGCATTTGCCAGCGGCTGCTGTAACTGGGGGGCGTTTTTGGTGAGCGCACGTGGCATCATCACAAAATGTGAACTCAAACTTTTCTCAATTTTTTGCTGAAAGGACAAAGATTAAATAAAAAAAAAAATCAAAATAAAACGAATGCAACTGCGGGGAAAAACCCGAAAGAATATTTTTTATTGTACAATAAAGTGAAGAGAATGAAAGTTTGCAAGCAGAGAAAAATAATTTTTCTTTCCATTATCATTTCCTTTTGGTTTTTATTCCTGTTTATGTTGCAAATTCCAAAGTGTCCTGAAATTTGGCTCTGCTTTTGCTTTCATTAACTAGCTATGTTAACCCCCTGCTGACCCTGTGCTTTTGACAATGATACTGGTCAAAAGCGAAACGGTCAGAATGCTCAAAAACATGGCCATCGGTCAAATACACACACACACACACACACACACACACACAAATACCCATACCAATGCCACAGCAAAAGTGGGTTAGTGTCAGTGCTTCATCGGTGTTGGTTGTTGTCATTGGACTTTTCGTCCATCTGATGACCGCACAGTGGTCAAAAACATGAAAGAAAATTAAAAAAAAAAATGTAACATCTATCAAAATTTTAATGGCCTGTATTTATGCTCACAAAAAAATGTAATGTAATAAATTTCTTTATTTCATAAAATCCCAAAATATATTATGTATTTTTGAACTGTATTTTTAGAACATTATGGGGAAAGAATTTCCTTTCCATTTCATATATATTAAGTCGCAAAGCTACACTGACCAACACATTTGTCGCGAACTAAGCTGGATGAGGTTCACAAGTATTTTTATATTTCATAAATTTTGTAGATTCTTTTTAAAATAAATTTAAAATAAGAGATCTTAAATTTGCTTATTTTAACATACTTTTATCTGTAAAGCTCAGTACATACTAAATCTACTACATTTCAGATTCTACCACTGTTCGGATTTTGGCATTTTTGTTGTATTCTGTTGTATTCTGTTGGTTTTCCACTTGGCCCGGCGATTTTTGACGGTCAACCGAATTGGTCATTGCTACGCAATGTTGTCCCCCAAATGCCTCACACAATTCCCCTCCGCTTTTTCCAATTTCCCGCTTTCCTCCTCACTTACTTTCACCTTGGACAAGTGGCTCAGTTGTCTGCGTTTGGCTTTTCAATGCTTCGTTCGATTCATTTTTCATTCCAATTCCCGTCGTAATTTGCATGGGCAAAATGGGGTGGGAAAACTGAGAGGAAGGAGATTAGCAGGGAAGGGCGGTCAAATGGCTGAACACAATTCGATTATTAGCTGCCAACATGTGTAGAACATGAAAAGCAAAACAAGGCAGCACAACAAAAAGGCAAAACAAACGAAGTGAACTGAAGAAATAATGAAAAGAAAGGAAAGTAGATGGCGGGAAAATCGCCTCCGATGGACATACTACCCCAAGGCTATTGGCTATTCGAGAGAAAATTCTGAACTTGAGTTATTATTACGGCTTGAAAGATAATGAATTATGTGAATAGAAAAATAGAAAATGAGCATTCAATATCGGATATTTCTAATAAAACAAGAATGTGTTTTTGAATTTATAAATTTAAGATTCTACAATTTCTTTCATTTATTCTGTCATTCAAGCTAAATTTTTTCCAATTTCCGAAAAATAAGAATAAATTAAAGGGAAAATTTGATTATTAAAGAAAGGGGGAAACAAAATATATTTTTGTATGTTTTCACAACTTATTTAAAACAATTTGGTGTTGATTAAGGTGCAAAGTGCAAAATTAAGCATACCCAACCATGAACACTTTTGCGAACTTTAGTTCAACATGTCCTTTAGTTTGCCATTTCCCGCCATCAGAAAGATGGTAGCATCATCAATTGCTAGTTAACTTACCTGCAATGAGAAATAATCGGAAAAGAACAATGAATAAAACATCAGAGGCAAAGAAGGCGTTGAAGTAAGCCAACGAGAAACAAGAAAGTTAAATTGCAACAGATTGTTATTGTTTTTCCTCAGATTTTTCGCTCTGTTGCCCCATTTGTATCAGCAAGGAAAATTGCAATTCTTAAGCTACCTTTTACATACGAGGGGGGTATGTAAATGTCTTTATTTGTTTTCATTTCACCCCTCAACCAGCTTTTTCAGGTACTCGTGTAATCACACATTCACCTGCACAATATTTGCACACAATTTTGCAGTCCCCTCACAAATGGAAATCATTGTCTCAGTGATTGAGGTATGTATATTCATCTCCAGCTCGTAAATGGAAATTTAAGTCAATAAAATGAAATCTGGGTTCAAGTTCTCATTCAAATAAATAAGGAACTCTCTTATCCGTCATTCTACTGCAACTTAATCCTTTTCAGTTCGATTGGCATTTTCAAAGTGAGATCTACATTTTAAGTAAGCACAAATACTTGTCGATTGTTGTAGTTTAACTGATTAACTTATTAAAACCTAAACATGAGTCATATTTTATGAGTCTTGGTTCGCAAGGCGTCACTAAAAAAAAACAATTGTCATGAATTGGAAAGCTTAGAGTTTGTTATTTATTTTTATATAAATTATATATATAGGTAAGTAAAATTGGAGTCCTTAAAAGCAATTAGGAAATAAAATACTTAGAAACTTCATAGATATGTTTGTATCTTAAATTTAAGGTTAGGAGTATTTCAATGTCAAGGATTTTAATTTTTTTCCCCCATTTTGCAGTGTTTTTGCAGCAATTGCAATTTGTTTAGGCGCATCGCCTTAGTCAAGGTCGACCGTTTTCCACGATTCTATACGTATCTACTTCCAGTTGACACGGGCTTTTGAGCCGTTAAGGCGTAAAGCAATGGGCACAGGACCTTCCCCTTGTGCCCCCCCTCCACTGCGCGAAAAGTGGTGTAACTATGGCCAACCACGTAATGGCAATTGTACAAAAGAAGGAGCCAAGTGAGCGTAATAAACGCCAAGATTTAGATCACATTCACTGGTGGATAAGTTGGAGGGTTTAGGTGGCTTTAGAGAGGGGTTAGTTGGGAGCTTCAAAAGTGCGATTTACGGGGGGGTTTTTTGGGAGCTATTTGGATGGCATTTGGTGGGTACTGGTGAGGTTGGAACCTGACACCTCTTTTAGTTTAGTTCTCTTGTTTTTTTGTTTTGATGTTGTCACGTGCTTGTTTAATACCGCCCCGAACATTTCCAAACAAGTTGTCCGAAAGTAAATAGAGATACGGAAAAATAGTAATAGTTTTCCTGTTCAATACAATCCTCTCTTGATAATAATAATAATACAAATTTTAATTTGCATCTAAAAGGGTTTTAACTTAGAATTAATTCAAGAAAACATCAGTTAATTTGTTTTCAAATGTTTTTTGCAGGAAATACTGAAATTCTAAAATAAGCCTAAATGTATATATTCCTTCTTTCACAAAATTAAAACCAATATTATAGTATTTATTTAACACCCATGGGTTTAACCCTATCTTGATTGGGTTGCCTATCAGTGAGGCATTTAATGAAAGGGTCAAGCATTAAAAATATATACTCCACTTTGGGTTCACACCATTTGCACCGCCGTTTAACCCCCGACAGGTGGGTTAAAGGCTGCCTGTCTGTCTGCCCACCTTGACTCACCTTGACGACTTGGTTTCGCTTCTCGTAATCAATCAAACCGCTGGAGGCGTTGTACTTGACCCCGCCGAAGGGCAAAGGTGGAGTGTCCACTAATGGTGAGGGCGAATCCCCGGAAGAATTGGGGGAATCACCGGAAGAAGGCCAAGTGGTGAAAGTTGGAGGTGGTGGTGGAGGAGTAGATAATGGAAGAGGCATGCCTTCCGACGGCTCCTTCAAGTGATTATCCCGGACTTTAACCTTACTGCCACCAACAACTGCCGATATCTTGGGCACTTCCAGTGGCTCATGCTCCTGACCCTGCTCCTTTTGCATTTGCTCCTCCTCATCCTCTTTGCTGGCATTCAACTTTAGATAAACATTTCGCGGATGATTGTTCACATAGTTTAGCTCCTTGATCTGGTTCTCATTGTTGCTGACACTATCGCTGGCCACCTTCTCGTTCAATCGGATTATGTTCGAGAGATTTATGTTATTGATCAGGGTTATTCCGGTGATCCCGACCAGCACGATCACAAAACAAATTCCGGCGATCAACAGAAGCGGTGTGGTTTTCGACGTTTTTGGGCACATTTTCGTTTTGATTTCTTTGATTTCTTTGCTTTTGTGCTTTGATTTTAATTTATTTTTTCATATTTAGAAAATTTACATCCTATTCTATTGTAGACATATTTTTTATTTTAGAGCCAACAGTTCCAAAGGGGTTTTACAGGATCTTTTTTTTTTAAGAAATGTGTCTTTGAGATCAGACATTCTTAATATCCGAAATTGTTTAAAGTTTTTACAGAAAAGAATGAATTATTTTTACTATAAACTTTACTTATGTTTTTCAAACAGAATACTTGGCAGAATTTTCCCCAAATTTTCAATCCAAGATTTTCCATTTGACGACCTTTTCTGTTTTTGGTAAAGATACCTTTAATTATTTTCTAACATTTAAATACCAATCATTGACAGAATATTCCCAAGTTTTCATTCCAAGACTGTACATTTGACAACCTTTTTGCTGTTTTGTTAAAGATACCTTTAATTCCCCTTCGTATTTAACATCACTTGAAGCAATCTCCTTTCAGTTTGCCTTTCCATAAGTACTTCGCCAGCAAAGCAATATAAAAGTTGACAAGGTTTTATTGCATTCCTTCGTGAGTTTTTTTTTTTTTCTTTTTTTTTTTGTCACAGCAGCAAAAACCAAAAGGACATCCTGGCTAACAAACACAAAGTACGGGAATTTCCTCGAATAAAAAGCACAACAAATAAAATGTGTTAACGCTGGAAGATGAGAAACGTTTAAGGTGAGAACTGGACCCATTTAATGTCTAAGAATATTGTCTTTTTTTTCTGCAACTCGTTTTCCCTTCAACGTGGCGTGGTAGCTTTTCTATTCGCCATGCATATTATGAATTTGCCAATTTTTGTTTGAGCCGTACGACAGCACTTCAAATTCGAATAATCAATGGAGAAAATGGGAAAAACAGGGCATAGTTTTGGAAATGGTGGAAAATTTCGGGGGTAGAACATTGAGAAAAGCGAAGGTCAAGATATCTGGGCCAGAATTTTGCAAGCAATGAATGCTCTCATAAAGAGCAGAACAACTCACAGCTCAAGGTCAAGAAAGAATTAAAAACCAAACTGGATCATATCAGATCAATCCGATAACAGCCTATTCAGTCGTTTTTTCTATTCAATTTTGTTTTCATTCTAAATTTATTTCCCCGCTAACCTCTTCATGTGGGAATTCATACGGCGACTGTTTTAATTGAATTCACATCAATTCAGCGCACGCCAGTCAACAAATGCCAAAGTATACACTGTACTTTGTCAAGTCAATTGCCTAAAAGAGTGAAAATGGCTGATAAGGCACCTATCAATATAAAGAAACAAAAAGTATGACGATTTTGAGCAAGTTTCCATTGCGAACTCTAAAGGGAATTTAAAAGTTGTCCCGAAATTAAAAAACAACACCAAGGGTTTGCTTATACGGCATTAAGAGTACAACAAATATTTCGCAAAATACAAAAAAAAATTGAATTAAAAAAATTCATTTGAATTAAATTTTTAGATATTTACATCAATTCCGAAAATAGACAAATAATACATTTAAGAAAGATTATTATTTTATATTTAAATCAAAGCGAAATATATTTAAATTGAGTAAATAACATTTGTTATACAACTTGTAAAATTTTTACTAAAACTTTTCCATAGATAATACGCAAATTGTTTGAGCATTTATAGTGTTAATGCCCATATATCATGGGAATAATGGGACTCTTGCCATAATGAAAATTGTGGATGAACGATGGGAGAATCTTTCGCTGTGAATCTTTTAAAGAATCTCATCTCCCACATAGCACCCATATATTCTCTTTAATTTTGAGTGTTTATTTTGCTTTTGGCAACTGCAGCTAGTTAGGGAAAAGCACATTGAGAGATGCGTTTAAATATAGAGTGAAAAGGGGCGAAAGGGGGGTGGCGTCATGGGAAGTAGTGGGTGGGGTGGGTGGTAGAGTCGACTCAAGGACAAGCTCGCTAGGCAGTTGGCAATTAAAAGAAACACGAAATGAAAATAAAACATAAACACAACAAAGTGACACACAAACACACGCACACACATATAGAGTGGTTTTTCCAGAGAGAGGGGAGTGGAATGGGGTTGGGCTGGGTGGTTACTTGGGCGGTGGGGAAAACCTGAGGCTGCACAAAAACAACAAGTCAGGAGAAAAAAAAAAAACGTGTCAAGCGCAACGGCGGCACTTGGCGAACGAAGAACGAAGCCAAAGCCTCGGGGGTCTCTAAACCTCTTTTCACCCAAGCCACCCACTTCTATTGCCACCCAACACTACCTCCATCCGCATTTTCCACGCGTTGCACCTGGCTGAGGAAATGAGCCAGGAGGGCCAACATTTCCATTGCAGATTGCTGGAAAGTTGTGACAAAAGGCTGTCGTCCATTTAGCTTTCTCAATCAATCTAACTCTTTGGGAAGAGTATTGAGTTCACCCATACCTACTCAATTTTTTAGACATTTCTATTTATAATTATATAGACATTGGAATGCCACAAGCACAAAGACCTTTTGATAATCTTAACTTTTTACTTATTAAATTATTTTTAATTTAACAATTTTAAGCTCTGTACTCAATTATTTAGTGTATGAATTACTCGTCTTTGTGTATATATATTATTGTGACTATTCCAAATTCCTTAATATTGATACTAAAACCTATTCTCGAAAAATATTTTTCTTTATACAAATTCAAATATTATAACTTTTGATGAATATCTCTACACCATTGAGTTTTACAAGTTTTTAAGCCTTTATCTAAAATTATAATATTTAATATGTATTTATTTTAATATTAATAAAAAGTAGTACTTTAAACGTTGAAATTTTCATCTTTCGATTTATATACTTGGTTTTGACCTTTTCGTTATCTTTTTAATTTTCTTTCTAGCTACTTATAATTCAGTTTTTATTTACTCTTTAGCTGTTTAACCCACTTTATTTGTTTGTCGTAAACAATTTGTCCAGTTGTATTTATATTAATTGCCAATTAAGGTGACAAAGCGATTAATACTAGAAATATGAAGTGTATGTAAGTAGATGCTAAAAAAATACTTCCACTTCTTATTTTTTGCATTAGTCACCTCTTTTCTGATGCTCTTGATAAAATGCATACACATATTTTAACATTTTTGACCATTTTAATAACCTAATTCCAACTCCATATCGCACATCTCCTAATCTCACTTCAGATATTCGCACTTTTGAGGTATTTAATCACCTTCTGGCACCTTTCGCCCCCCTGTTTTCTCTGGATTATTTCAATCCAGCCCAACCCAGAACACCCCCAAGTCGACATCATCCCACCACCCTTCCCACTTTATTTTACCCACTTGGAACTGTTGCTCGTGCTCCGAAAATTTCTATTTATTTTCGGTTATAACCAAAAATTTAATTGAAACCTCAATTGGTTCGCTCGAGAGTCCACTATTTCAGGGTTGGCACTTTCGTGACACATTTTATTTATAACTAAACGAATTTGTTGCTGCTCCGATATGGCTAATAGCTTGTCTTCTATTTGTTTTTATTTGTATTTTTATTGGGTAGGGTAGATGTCTCCTATCTATTTTTTTTTGTTTTTTTTCGGAATTTTTTCGCGCGTGAACGAGGCGGCAGAAGTCGAAAACAGAACGAACCGAATGCGGTGACTGAGACTACACCAATGGGCCAGAGCCAGTCCAACAAAAAAGACCAGAAAAAAATAACACAGGAGCCGAAAGCCAAGAGCCGAGCCGCAAAACTGACAGACGAGCGAATTGCTAAGGTCAGAGATGGTGTCTTGGCATTTTTTCTTGGCTTTTAAGGACAAAAACCGACAAAGGTTTCTGAAATATATATTTTTTTAATTTTAACCATCCCAGTATTCACAGTTTAATACTTAAGGCTATCTAAGTTCAAAGTATTTTCTATTAACATAACAAATTTTACATCGATCATAAAAAGCATGACAGTCATAGACCGTTTTTAATTACACGACAAAACGCTCTGCTAAAACGTTTTAACTGTTATAAAGCCGTTTTTAAACTTTGTTAATTAAATATTCTGCACCAAAAATGTAAAGTTATGTCAGTTAAACGGCACCCAGCAATCCCTAAACATTTTTAAAATGGTATTGTTATTATTATTTAATTATTTATTTTTTTCAAAATGCTAATGCTAACTAATGCTAACTTTTTCGAAACGTACAGAACTCATGTTTATTGTTAGGAAAGTAACCAGTTTTTGTAAATATTTTAAGAATACCGATATAGTAGGGCTACTTTAAACAAGAGTTATATATTTTAAAGCAAATACTTTAATTAAAAAGTAATTATAATTTTTTTAAACTTTATTATGGTTTAAAAAAAATAGAAAAATTAATAGAAGTTACAGTGATTGCAATTAGAAAATGGGAAAAAAAAGTTAAAAATAGTTTTTATATTGTGAAATGTTGAGGGATGACTAAAAAATCATTTGTAGCTATATTCAAAATGACAGCACTGGCGGGGGTTAAACGAAAGGCAGAGCGACGAAAGCTAACGACAAACGACGAAATCGACGAAGTGCATCAAAAAACGAAGAGATGCTGAGTGAGAGCGGGAAACGGAACGGCAACAGGCGGAACGGAACGAGTAGAAATGGAACGGAACAAACGCACACACCCGCAACCACACGCATTGCAATGCGCAACAATTTGGCAATGGAGAAATTTCAGAAAAGCTCCAACCTAAAAGCTAAACTGGAGGGCGGTAAAATGAAAGGGGGCGGAAGTATTTAACGGTAAAGCCACATGGTCGCTGTATTTAAATTAATAAATCAAACAAAAAACACAGAAATAAGTTAACATTGCAATGTAATTTGGTAATTGTAGCCAACAAAATAAGGACAGTTTAATAGACTTGAATAGAAATAATTAAGATCGTTTTATTGTCTAAATTGCTTACGCTTATATTAGTTGGTTTAAATTATTAAAATATAGAAATATTCAATTTTAAATACACCCAAAAAAGAAATTGTCATAAAACTTAACTATTTTTAATTAAACTGTTGGGCATGACAAATTTCTTACTTTCGGTATATTTTTTGGGTTGTTTTAAACAGATTATGAAAAATTAATATAAATCAATTACAAATCCTAGTTTCATAAAGAAAAGCATTTCAGAGAAAATTAGTATAAAAAAGTAAAATGGCTTAATGTGGCAATTTTATGGCAATTAATGGACAGCGATTAATTGCCTCACAAAAAATGTATAATAATTTCGGATGCTAATTGCAAATTGATGATAAAAGGAAACATGTGCGCGTCTGCTCCACTTGCATTTTAATCATGTTTAATTTATGGCTGCAAATGGGAACGAAAAAGAACACCCTATACGAAAGTCAGGGCCATAAAAAAACCCCCGCAGCACTCGGGTTTATAAAAAAGACGATAATTTTGAAAATTTATAGGCGCCTAGCTGACTTATTTAACAAAATGGGTTGTAAATTTCATATACATAAAGAACATTAAGCTTAGAAAAGCAGAGTAAAAAGGGGGTGAAACTCAGCAGGAAAATGCAAATCATAAAAACGTGTTAAGTATACGCCCTGTATGCATGAGATTAAGAAAAAAAAAAGGAGGGGTTCTAAATGGCACAAAATTTGTAAAGAAATTGGCAAAGCTGCGACTAATTAGGAAAAGTAACTGGGTTAAAGTCTTTTTGGCTTTTATTTTAACAGACCCTGGGTTCCTAACGTTTATTTCATTTTCTTGAATTGCTCTTATATGTTTTTTGCTGCTTCTTGAAGTGAAAATGTTATGAAAATGAATAAGATTCCTTGAAATAATGTTAAATGAGAGTTAAGGAGAAAGGTGTAACAGGGCAAGCTTTTAAAATATATATATTCTTGGATTTAAAGAGATAATTTTATTGAAATAATATATTTTATAATTTTTGGATTAACCAAATGTATAAATATGGGAATGGCTTTCAAAGGTATCGCAATTGTAGTCCTCAAACTTATGCCAGCAACTGTTGATTCTTTCGCAAAACTCTTTAATGTACGCTACAAATTATTTGTTACCTCCCTGTTCAAATACCGCCTCTTTGGGGATTTCCTTCAGGCATTTCACTGCCTGCAGGATGTGTCCCTCACCGCTCACCTCTCACCTTTCACGGCTGTCATCTTCTTGCATGGCTGAAAAATGTGCTCCACTAATTCCCTGTCAACTTGGTTAATGTCCTTGCCCCGCCCCTCTTTGTATTGTTTCGTTCGCCTTCTGCCAACATAAATTAATACGCCTGCATTCCTTTCTCCTTCTTTGTCTTGGCATTTTCATAACAATAACTTATTTGGCCATAAGCCTCTCTAAGTAAGTTACTAACTGGGTAAGTAAGTAAGTAAGTAAGTAAGTAAGTAAGTAAGTAAGTAAGTGAGTGCGCGGTAGAATTTTAGCACTTGTCGCTGGCAAAACAACAATAGAATTCTGTTGCAGAGTGTCAAAACACGCAAAGTAAAACAATGAATAACCATATCTGTGGCAGCTGAAAAATATATTAAACACGAAGCCGAAGTTTTTATACACATAAATATTCTTTAAAGAACAATATTCAAATTGTTATACCTATATGTTTAACAACAGCGAGGCTATGATGAAATTCCGCTAAATTATTTGATAAAATTTAATAAAATTAAAACCAATATTCTAAAATAATATATTTTATTACTGGGTACCGAAGTAAATTCTAGTGAATTAAAAACAACGAAGTTATAATACTGTAATTACTGTATCTTAAAGAATATTAAAAAAATTGTAATTGACTTCGCAGTTAGTTATAATTTCTTTTCATTATTTTTTCGATTGTTCCTATGGGATCGTCCGATCCTACCGGTTTTGACTTATATACTACTAGCAATAAATATATAACTTTTGGGAAAGTTTTATGCAGATAACATTAAAACTGAGAGACCAGTTTGCGTTGAAACGGACGGACGGACCGGCGGATTTCCAAGATCGTATCTACTAGTGATCCTGATCAAGATTATATATACTTTAAAGGGTCGGAAATGTAACCTTTAATGCGTTGCAAACTTCTGATCAAAAGGTTACTACCTTCTGAAAGAGTATAAAAGGAAAAGAGCCAAGTCGACAAGGAACAACTCTGGGGTTATTAAGGTTCGTTTATTTTATTTGGCATGCAAAAATGTTCTTTTATTCTTTTATCTTAATTAAAATTTGTAAACTAATCAACTTTGAAGGTACCTTTGTAACGGACTTTTTTATAATATTGTTAATTTATATTCTCAATTATTTATTTATTATTTATTATACTCAAATAAGAATCAGTTATTTTTCTTCATGGTTCTCCTTAATTTTCCGTTGCCTTTTCTTCCTTTGTGATAAAAACCACACGACCAAAGCATTTTTCTAATTAACTCTTCTTAATTATTTTTGCTGTTTTTCCTGTCGGTTCGCATCCTTTTGTCTGCCCAAAGAAATCACGTACAAAGGCAAAGGAGAAAGGACAAAGCGGCGAAGGATTGGGATTTGCATTGTGTTTTGTTACAAGCATTTGACGCCTTCAAAAAAATATCTTTCAACACTTTCTATGCCGTGACGGCTTTCTCTGCCTTCCCCGCTTTCTAATCGAAAAAACAAATAATAAAACATGAAGGGAGGAAAGGGGGAAAGCAGGAAGGGAGCACGGAAAAGATAGAAGCAGCAGCCTGAGGAAGGTAACGATGGCAATATTAAAACAGAAAAAACAACCAAAGAAACAAGCTCAAGAGTGACAAAAACAAAAAGGAGAACAACAAAAGCCACTAAGGGGAATTTGTTTACAGGAAAAAAATTCAGTGTAAAAGTGCAGGATAAAAAGAACTTCATACACTTTGCGTATACTTAGAATATTTTGTTCACTATAAAAATTGTAAATTAATTCAAATCAGTTTGTATCAAATTATCATTTGGAAAATTAATTTTTTTTTAAATATTTTATTTATTAAGGATAGCAATTTTTTCAATATATTAATTAATATTGATTACATTGCATTGCTTTTAATGATAAATGGATTTTTACTGAATGTTTTATATTCTTGTTTTTTTTTTTTTAATTATTAAATGTGAATAGTTACTAAACAAGCAAACTCTCATGGAGCTAATAAGTTTACATTTATCTTGCCCCAACAATATAAGATTTATTATTAATTTTCTTAAGCCAAAGAACCAAAGTCGGTTAAGCTTTCTACTGCAACATAAATGGAATATTCTCTACAAAGGCGCGAGTTAGCCTTAATGCATAGA
Organism: Drosophila gunungcola; assembly: GCF_025200985.1. Taxonomy (NCBI): domain Eukaryota; kingdom Metazoa; phylum Arthropoda; class Insecta; order Diptera; family Drosophilidae; genus Drosophila; species Drosophila gunungcola. The sequence continues at coordinate 386,384 of NW_026453237.1, forward strand.
AAGAGAGGGCAGGAATAATGAAGAAAGAGACGGCAATAGCGACTCGGTCTTGACCCAAGCGCATTAATCCATTTACGAGTAATAACGAAAGTGGACAATGACAATAAGCCACAGAGGACTCCCCAAAGTGGGCGTGGTCTTGGCCCGGGTGAATTGCAGTTAAATTAACCTCATCGTCGCTTTTCCCCATCCATAAATAAAATAAGGGCCCCATTGAGTGTTTAACTTTAAGACCTGTCGTCACTCTCAACGTCTGATACTGTTTTATAGAATATTTATTGGGCGACACACATAGTCTGAATATGTGTTGAAAATATTTATGAATATTCAAGTGAAAGAGGCTGGCAAAAGAGTGACCTTTATGGACATCAACACACATCAACGTGAAAAGGTCAGCTAGACGAAAATAAATAAATACTGAAAGGAAAGAAGGTGATGTAAACCACACTATCTGTCACAGCCAATGAATTTCAATGAAGACAGCTAATTTATATACAAACGTTTCAAAGAACAATATGCATAAACTGAAAATAATTAAAATATTTTACTAAGTTTAAAATTATTTCACACAAAGACAAATTAGATTAAGTGAGTAAAATGAAAAAGATTTATTAAAACATAAAACATAAAAACCAAATGCATTTACTATACCATTAAACTTTTAGAGAACATAATTTATAGTGCCATTACATACGAAGTAAATGAATGGTGGCTGGTAAAAAAATATATGTGTATTTCCCATTTTTAGGAAGTCACTGCAGTGCACTTTCTTTTGCCATTTATTTTTTTATACATTTTCCCAGCTATATGTAATTGCGTGTGTGTGTCTGGTGCAGAACATTTCACACACACTCGTACATTAAATTTATGGGCTCGAATTGGACGCAAAAAAAAAGAAAAGAAAAGAAATGAAAATAAAATAAGACTCTTTACAACAAAAGGCACTAAACATTATGCCCACTTTGCGGCCACGCCTCCCAGTGGGGAGGCAAAAGGGGCGGGCGGGCTGACTATACATGAAAAAAATTGCCCGAACTGCGGCCAAAAGTAAGCGATAAAAACCAAAGCCAACGAAATAAGGGATATTAACCAATACACAATATAAAATATTTTTTATCTTTACACAATAGTGCACAATAATCCAAAGTAGAAAAAAACATACTTCAAATAACTTAAAACTAATAAATACATTTATTAAATCACATTAAAGCTTTCAAACCAAAATATATATAACATAGAGGTCTAGAAAAAGGTTTTTAAAATTCCATTTGAAAAATATTTAATTTTTAGCCGTTTATGGATATATTTACCCCTAATTGGTGCTCGTTTTGGATCAACCAATAAAAATCAATTATTATGCAATAAGCTCATTAGGAGCAGGAGACATCGGGGGTTTGGCCTCCACTTTATTAGCCTCATTAAACGCACTCGAAAAGCGTAAAACTCTCACCTTCCTATTGGCACACCCCCTCCCCTTTCCCTCCGCCTCCGCCTCCTTTTTACCACACACTTTTTCCACTTTCCACAGAGGATGGAGGAAAAATTCTAGAAATGAAATGAAATTGTGCTCGTGATTTCGATTACGGTTACGGTGGTTATGACTGCCGAGGGGGTGAAACTTTCGCCACAAGGTTCGTTAAACGCAGTTGCAGATCTAATTACAGCAGCAAATGCAGCAAATGTACTAGAAGCAACAGCATCGAAAAATTCCGGTTACACTGGGAGAAATTATAGCAAATAGCAGTACAGTTCACTACGATTTCCAGATAATTTTACAGTCATTTGTCATTTTTTAAAAATGGAATCTTTAAACTTACAAAAAGTAAAAATCTAATACCTAAGTAACTTATGTTTAACATACTGTATACAAAATTGGACAGCTTTTTGAAAATATCATTCCTTTTTTTAGTTCTTTCATTGCATCACAGTGCTCGTCAAGTAATAAGAAGCACAAAACGAGATCATACGCAAATGAAGGTCGCCAAACCGCCATTGATATGCTAATTGTACCATTCCCACTATTTTTCGCCCGCGAATGTTTGTATTTTTTTTTTTTTTTTTTGCGATTTTTCTGCTAATTGAAATCTTTGTAGCAAAAAATATACGTACGTTGAAAATAAGTAAGGGGAAAAAGTAGAGCACAGATCGGCTTAAAATCGGCGGGGAAACTTTTGAACCTACAGCTCTGATTAAAGCTGATATCTCTGGCAATTATGCGAGCGTTGAATTGAGTTCAAATTTTTCCCATACAAATCTTAGTTGATTTGTAAGATGGACAGATTGGGGTTAAATGCTTTAGCTTATTCTTAGGGGAAATGGAAGAAATTATGCAAAATTTTCTGGCCACCTAATTGAAGAAAAAAATTGGGGCACTTTGAATGGGTAACATATGGATAAATTTAATTTACAAATTTCAAATTGTGTATGCCATATTAAGTTAGTGTATTTACCCATCTAAGCTACCATTAAAATTCAATTTAATATCGATATGTTTTTCGTAACAACCCATAATTTCCCCTCATATTATCCACCTAAATCTTTCGCTTGCCATTTTTCCTCTCAAATTCCAGGGCTAAAAGGCAGTTAACCAATTTGGGCATTAAATCTCGTCATTCAATTGGCAAATCTGCGGCGAGGGGTCGGGGTCAAAGGGGGTCAAGGGGGTGGTGGTCAAAGAGCGGGGCAAACTGTGAAGAGACCATCGATTGAATTGCCATTTGCATGCGAGTGTGTGTGTGTGTGTGAATGTGGATATGACAATATCGCAAAATGGCCGCCAATAATCATAATTCATGGACATTGTTTGCGAGAATTTCACGAGCAGCTGCCTGTCCCCCAGACATTCCCTTCATAATCATCGTCCTTATCATCCCTATTACCATTATCCTTATAATCATTATCATCTTTGGCAGTGAGAATGGCGTGTAAAACCAATTTTTCATTTGTGCGCCCGTCGTGCCATAAAACTTTTTACGTATTTATATTATGATTATTTTTTTTATTTTTTTGATGCCGCTACTCAGCGCCCTGCTATTTTATTATATTTTTTATGCCCTGTCATAAATAAAAATATGTTTTATTCTATATTCATGTTCTAGTCGTCGACGAGCATTAACGATAAATTTTAGGTTTAAATAGGACAATGAAAATGGATGGAACACTTCAAACATTAAACCTTTTTTTTTAATACATTTATTGTTTGTTTATGCGTATTACAATTTATGTATAAATATAAAAAAAATGAAAAGTATGTTATGGGAACTAACGATTTTTAAACATATTATATGTCCAATTCGAAAAAAAGTTTCCTTCATTCCCCATTCAACATTAAAAATTCACGATGTTTTCCAGAAATATTTCACGCCCCCAACTTAAGCCCTTAAATTCTTTCCTACTTGCAAAAATAGAACTTCAACTGCTTCTGTTGCTTGGGTGTCCTTCTTGGCTCCTTCGCTTCTCGATCCTCCATTTTATACCACCACCCACAACCAAAGCACCACCAGCACCATAGCCGCCTGGCTGATGGGTCGTATGCGTAATGTCTTTTATGCTGTCAAAGTCAAAGTTAATTTATGAGACGCCTTCGAGTAAATGGGATGCGGGTTGGCTTCTGGGGGATGTGGGTTAAATTCAATAACCTTATGAAGTTAACGCGTATTAAATGCGACCAGCCAAAGGCATTGTAAGAGGGTAAGAATCCCTGCCCCTGACCGAGATGACTCATACGCCCAGTAAGCCAACAAGAAAAATGCCACCCGAATCGCTGGCAACCTGTTGCCTCTGACATTTTTATTTCACTAAATTGATGTCTGACAAAATAAGCATATTTTAATATCTGAGAGATTTTGTTTTCCACATTACATGTTTTTTTAAACCAATGGTCCACAATAAATAACATTATGGAATCCTTTTTTATTTAATTAAAATGTATACGTTCGGAGTTTTAAAACATTATTCAAGTTTAGTTTACCTCAAAACATCGAGGTGAAACGTCCTGGCAGAGTTGTAAAGTTTTTTGTTTATTTATTTGTCGGTTTTTTGTGGGATTATTTTGGTATGTGCATTAAATCCCTGTTTTATGTACTGCTGCCATTTACCGGAGGAATCCGTATCGTTTAACTTTATTTCCATTTTTTCGCGTGTTTGGTTTTGTGTGGACATTTTTTTTCCAGTTTGTTTGGCTTTCGTTTATTTGCATTTGATATGTGGGCAATTTTATCAAAGTTCTCGCTTCGCTGAGCTTCAACTTTGTCCTTCGTTTTTTTTTTTGTCCTGCGCTGTGTGTTTCTCACCTTTATATTTAATTGTTTATATATCTCTTTCATGGCTGGCAAATGGGGAAAGATTAATAACTATAAAGCTCAGAACACAAATTCTTACTTTTTTCATCGTAATTTAATGACTTTTTTTGCGGGCTTATTACCCGAGAGAAAACAATAAAGCTAATTGTCATTAAATAAAATGTATACACATGAATTGCATTAATATGTTTGTTTTTGTTTCTATTGTAGGTAATAGCAGCAACTTGTATACAGTTTTATTTCCAGACATTTGTTTTGACTAGCAAACCATCGGAAAACATTTCATCAACGTGGTCCAATCGAAAGGATGCCCACTCGTGAGGTCCTGTCGTTTATGCAAATCCACCTCTCTGAGCTATGAATTTGATTTACGATGGCCAAAGCTTCCTGTTTCACTTCCAGGACATTTGCATAACAAATAGTTATGCCAACATTAATGAATAAATATGCGATGTAATTGCATTTGCTGCCAACCGAACGACATAACCGACTAGCTAGCTAGCCTTTGGCATTACTAATTGAATTGAATTTGACTTGAATGAACTAACGAACGAATTACTTGATAACTCTTAGAGCCTTCTGAAGGGTTGGATCATCACTTGTCCGCATTTTGGCAGCCCGACAAACCCAAGTGCCAGCGCCAGGATTTCGACCATAGAGATAATGCCGCAAGATTGACGTAATTCAGCCGGGTCATCCACGGAGTTTGACATATTTGATGGGCCACAAACACAGCCGGCGCCTCGTGGCGTTTCAGTTTCCATTTCCAATTCCATTTCCACCAATTCAACCAACAAACCAACCAACAAACCTCACCTTTTAGCTTCGCCTCGCAAATTTGATTGAGTTCCCATTTCGGGGGCTGGCAATTTCACAAGAGCAAATATTTTGATAGGACACACACGTATGTTGTGCAATGGCATATTTCTATATGCACATAACCATAATATCAACAAGCATAAAGTGTATTAATAACACGGTCAGGGGTTGACCGCAAAAACCCTCCGACCAAAATGCCCACAAATGGAGCGTTAACAAAATGAAAATCAAGTTAGTTTTGTCATGTTTTATTAATACACTATCGAAGCAAACAAAATTAATGTATTTTTACTTTAAAAAAGGCTTTGGACATACTTTCTTATTCATTTTCCCATAACTGTCAACTGTAAATTTACATTTACATTTCAAAAAATATATTTTTTATGAAACTTTAAATAATTTAAAGAGAAAAAAAACTAAACGAAAATAATAAATTAAATATGATTTTTTTTGAATTGTTTTAAGACCATGTCGATTCAAAAAAGTTAAATATTAAAATTAATATTGTAGATTGAATTAATATTGTAGTTGGTTTGGACTACAATATGTTTGGGTTTCGTGAAAATTAAAAAAAATACCGAAAATTTTAGTTCATAAAAGTACAAAATGGCAGATACTTTGGTGAGGGTATCAACAAGTGCCAGTTCACTCCTCACCACAATTCCTGGAATTTCTGTAATGTCAATCTAGTGATTGAGCTGTGAAACCTCAACTTTGGCCTGTTCACCATATCTGCACATCATTCCACTCCATCTCCCCCTTTTCCTTGGCCCACTGTTGTCATTGTGTCATCATTCCCATCATATTTATCGGGCAACTTGTCTTGCAAGCACTTTTCGGCTCGATTCCATCTCGAGTCAGCACAAAAATGTTATCTAACCTTTCGGTTTCCCCAAAATTTCCTGCTCTTTATCCAGTCGGGGTCCTAAAATTATGCAACATAAACTAAAAATTAAACAGTTTCGGTTTCTTTGTGGGGGTGGTGGTGGTGGTGGTGGGTGGGCTTTTCAGGGGCAAGAAATAACCACAACCACAAAACCAGACGTAAACACTTTTGCAAGAAATAGCAATGTCATCGCCTGGCTACACCCCCCATTTGACCTTTTGTTGCTGATGATTATCGGTAAGTTTTTTTTTGAAAAAGAAGCATCTGCCAGCCCAAGAAATAGAGAGATAAAAGGCAAAGGCACTCCAGCTTTGGCAGCGGTCAAAATAGTTACAAAAATATAACATATACTAATGTAACACAGAACATAAAATTAAAGTACGGCAATCGACAAAATTTTCATAGCAATAAAACATTTAAAACAGTTTAATAAAATAAGAATACGAAAATGTACGAAAAAAACAAACATTCAATGTGAGTTTTACGTTTATTTAAACAACTGTGAATGCAATTTTTGAACAATATTGAACAAATAAACTCAAAATTGTATTTAACTATGAAACGAAGTATATATTATTAGAAGTGGTTGTTTTGTACATAAACTTGATGTTCTTTAATGTTTAACCGCAGTTAGAGATAAAAATCCCAAACGCTGTCGAAATAGTTTTGGCAAAAGTTATGAAGAAGTTGACTTCACTCAAGTCTGTCCCTCTCGCTTGCACCCTCCCTCCCTCTCGCTCCCTCTCATCACATATTTATGATTCATTTCATTTCGCTTCGTACGTTTCGTGTTTTTTTATGGCAATGAGTGTTTGTGCATTTTTATTTTGCTCTTTTGGCAGTCACAGCTGCTGATTGCCTTTTCCTCGGCCACCGCTTTATCTGCCACTCCCACGACTCCCTCTTTCAGGATCCTAAAGCCCAACACCTAAAACCTCATCCTTCGCTACCACTTGAGGCCCATTTCCTACGCCATTCAGTGGACGAAACTCAGCTGAGGTCCTTCAAGATTTTAAGAACTTCACTTCAGAAGTTTACAAAAGAGGAAATGGATGTTAGATGTCTGGCACAAGATGTTTTTCACTGAAAAATAAATACTTTATCAAAATATAAAGGACGAAGCAAATGAAAGGTTTTATTAAAACGGATGAATTACTTAAACCCATTATGAAGACAAATATTCTTTTCCAAACTTATATTTAAGGTATGATTTGTATTTGTAATGCATAAAACAAAAACATAACTAAACTACGTATTTTAAATAATAATTTAAAAAAAATAAAAACTAAACTTTTTTGGTTAAAACTGATTTATGAGTTCAGAATTTTTTACCAGTGTAAATTCTGTCAGTCATTTAACATATGTTTGGATTGTTGTTGGTTGAGACGGGTAAATAAAACTAGAACGTTCAAGGAAAGTTGGCAAATAGCCTTCTCCATCGCATGCAAATTTTTATAGCATAACTTTTGGGTTCACATGTAAGAGTAAATGTAAAATCCTAAGTATTTATTTTTATTTTGCACATTTACAGAAGTTATTTGCGTGCGGCATATTCAAGTATGTTCAATATTGATCGATTTTATTTGGATTTTCTATCGAAATTATTAATGACAATATGTCTTTGATGCGTATGAAATAATGCATTTTTTATTTTCACTTAATTAATTAATTTTCTGTTAAAAATTTCATAAAAAATTTAATAAACAACATCGAATCGAGTTTTAATAATGTTTCTCTACACTTGGCATTGATTTTCAATCAACAAATGTATGTTTTAATTTTTTTTCCCTTTTTATTTGGATTTTAGCTGAAAATAACTGACTTTAAATTTAAATTTTATTTTCTGTTATGCACTTTATCAAAACTTGCAGTTGAATGTTTCCTGAAAGATCTGATCGGTTTTCAAGCCACTTTCTCTCCCTTTCCCTTGCCTTTCTTTTGGCTTTTTCCCAAATCTCCGTCTCAATGAACTGTTCTCCTTATCGATGGCAATTTCCCCTGCCTTGTTTTCTACTTTCTTTTTCTATTTTTTGGCATTGAACTAGAGTGAAGTGGCAACAGCGCAGGAAGCGGGTTTGAGAAGGCCAATAAATAAAGGACGAGCTGCCGGCTTCCTTCCGGCCAAAATGAGAGGACTAGGTAAGTTACGGAGTCGGTTGCCTCGGGACCAAAAGCAGGCAATTAGAAAAGGTCGTAAAGCAAACGATGGTTGGCCGCTCTTTCACTTCCTTTCTCTTAACCCTTGGCTGCCAGTTATCGTTCGTATTTCGCTGTCTCATTCCCAAAATGCCATTGCAATTGAGCAAATCCCCATGATCTATGGCCAAATTGCTACGGGAATGTTTAATCGTTTATCGCTTCGATTTGGCTTGCTCCCACATAGAGAATTAAAAACAACAACATGGTACCATATTTAAATCACTGAAAAAAAAAACTAATACACCTAATAATAATACAAACAATATAGTAATTTTTTTTTACAATACGATAAATGCATACAAATGGCCAGCTTTGTTAACCCCTATTTTGAATGTTTTGTGCAATTTTAAGACGAGTTTTGCCCAAGTGCACCCATACACCTTTGGCCCGATAAATAGCAAAGTGTGCTAAATAATTGAATAAGGACAATTGATTGATAGCCAAAAGCTTTTTATACTGGCGCATAGTTAACGAAGTGTAACAGGTAAAACTGGGGGAAAGCGGGGCAAAAATCGAAGGTAAGTGGAAGCAAAAGCGAAGGAACTTGGGAGACAACTAAAAACGCAGGTGAGTAACGGAGGCCAAGGAAGTGCAGACAAGCGAATTGACTCCTTTGAGTGAGGCAAGGACCTCCTGCGCACATGTCCTCGAGCAATGCAATGCAAGACAAAATCAGCTTAGCACCGGCAAGAGATGAAAAGCGGAAATGGAAAGCTGGGAAGCTGAGAAGCCGGGAAGCCGGGCAAAATCAGAGGGCAGGCGGGTTCGGCGGAAACCAAACATCAACAAAGTGAGTCAACTCTGGGTTTTTCCTCCCCCTCCTCGTCCCCCAAAAAAGGCGGATGGCAAGATTCCCGCAGGCGGAAAAGCCACCGAATGCAGCACGGCCAAAATCAAATTCAAGCCAGACAAAGTTCGACTGTCAATTTTTGTAGATTTTTGGCCTAGAACGAAGGGAGCTAAATATTTAAAGGAGAATATCGTATTAGATTGGGAAAACGCTTGGAAAAACATTTCAATTAGTGGCCTAAAGGTCAACCCTCATATGTAATCAGCGTCAAACAATTGTAGTTTATTACAATACACTTGTTTTTAAGTCCCTTGACTTTAATGTAAGCTTAAAATTTGCATTATTTTTATTTTTTATGTATTATTTACATGTTATTTGAACTTTTCTTTTGCTTAAATATTTAATTATAGTTTCAGCGTCATGTTTACTAGCATAATAATAGGAGCCTAGACATATTTTATATCATTTAGGGTTCACAGCCGTCAGCATCAGTAAATTATTTTTAAAATTAGAAAAATAAAAATAAAAAAACCTCATTACTTTTAGCATTTACAAAATGTGTGTTTTTTAAAAGATTTTAAATTCTCAGAGTTTTGTGATCCTTTCTTATTTAAAAATCTCAAAATCCCTTTCTTCTCAACTAAACGCGTTAAAAGAAGTCCGGAAAATGGGGACAGGGTGGGTTGGAAAAATCCCGGGAAGCCGTAGTTTTTGGCCGGTGAAATGCCGAAGGAGTGGAGACAGAAGCCAGGATAAACTGCCAGTGCCAGAATCTCGGGTTTCTTGCTCGGATCTCTGCGGCTGTGTTGCTGTTTCTGGCCTGTCTCACTGCGAGTTTTCATCGCTTCAGGTTCTGGTTCTCTGGCGTTGATTCTATTTTCCCACCACCCACATTTTCCTCTCGTGTCTGTTTTGTGCACGCTCGATGTCATGCGGAAATTGAATAGTTTCCGGTATTGAACAATGATTACTTATGCTCGGCTCCTTGCCCAAAAACTTTGACCCCGAACATCAAGCAGAAATTTAATTCTGAATCGATAACCTAAATCTGGGAAAGTTTCAAGTTTGTCTAAAATGGTTAAATTTGAAAAACGAACGAACATCAATATTCATAAACTGTTTTGTACGCTTTAAAATACATTGATGCATTTAGTATAGAAAAATAAACTTTCGTTTTTTGATGTCTTAATTGAATGTTTAGAATATTCAAACTTCGTTTTCTCCCACCGACAATTGAAATATTTAAGGTTTTTCCGAGCCATTGCCTGGTATATTTGCGGAAAAAGTTTCGCCAAGGACATTTACGTAGCCACGATTTGTGGTGATGGGTGGGTGGATTTTTCTAGGACAGGACATGATAATTGAAAGCATTGGGGCGTTGTCATTTGCGCATTTGTCCGAGCGCAGAAAACTTTCTTGCCAAGACATGGCATATCCCTCACCTTTTATTTTACCTCCCCCCCCCCCTATTGCCCTGCCCCGCCCTTCTGCCCTTCATCACCTTGTCCTGTTTTCCATTTGCCCGCTTCTAGCGCCAAATTGAAGCTTATTGTTGAATTGTTTGCAACTGTCAGCGGCACGTTCTCACTCAGCCACTTGCTCAGTATTTCTCCCTTGCCATCTTACTCTTACCTTCTGGATTCTATCTACTTTTTGCCGGACAAAACTTTTTTATCCATGATATTGCACACTAAGCAGAGCAGCAGGGCGAAACACGAAGCGGTATCTTCAAATCATTCATTTGAAACTCACCTAAAAGCAGAAGAAACGGAAAATACATAAGTACACTGAGCAACAAATTTTTGTATATAAAAGATAGACATTAAAATAGTACAAATATTTTCAAATCATAAAATAGACTTTGAAATCACTTATAAAGGTGTCTTAAAGTATGCAGTGAAAACAGTTTAAAAAATCAAAATATAATATTGCATACTTTAAGGCCCCTTTAAATTTCAAGCTCCTTGTTATTTCTATGGCACCCGCATAAATTGCATCTCAGACTTATAAAAATGTAATAATTTTTTTATATTGCTAAAAATTGTAAAAATAAAATTTAACAAGAAAGAAAATGAAAACATTTTTCCCATTGTAATGTCACATTTAAAGATTCTAAATTATCGGTGTATGTGTGGAGCAGCAGGAGCGTGTTTTCTACATAAAGAGGCTGCTTTGCATTGCAATTGGTGGTTATAAATTATGATCGGCCTCCCAGACATGACAGATGTATTACGCCCAAAGTGGGGAAAAGTAAGTAGAAGTGGACGGGAAACCGTTTGTCAGCATGAAAAGAAAATTTACTATGTGGAAAGTAGTCGCTTGATGGGCAACGGAAATAAGCGATAATTGTTGTGACCAGTTGTTGGAATAACTTAAAACTGTAGTTTCCGCTTTAATGATGCATAAATGAAATCACTTAAATGTAAATTAGAAAGCAAAAAAAATTCAAATGCTTTTATAGCTTTTAAGTCATTTATGGCTTAACAAAAAACTTAACTTAAGTGTATGTATTTATTTTCGTTCGACCCTTTTTCCTTTCCTTTTTCTTTCTTGTTTTTCTTGTTTAAAAGATCTAATTTCTGGTTTTTCCCAACTTGTACAATATATTATGATTTATCTAAGGAAACACAGGAGGTTGTGCATTTGTGGCAACTAGTTCACTGAACAGAACTAGCTCAACTTTGCAATAATTACAAACACCCGAGGGACAGGCGGCACCTCAACTCCCGCACAATTATTTTAATTTCCACAACAGGCCAACTTGAAAAGCTTCTCCTTTCACTTTTTGGGGCAACCCGCACGTGATGAGCCTGCGGCAAGTTGAAAGCCTAAAAGTGCTTCCCCACTCTGCCCGCAAAATGTGCTTTTGTTTACCTAAAAAGTTAAGCAATTTATTATTAAGAAAAACTTTTACACCAGAAAGTGGAACGGGTGGGGTGGGGGGATAAGGCAAAGGTTATGGCCCTCATGTTTCTGGCCGAAAGAGTATTGCGTATGATAAATGGGGGATATTAAATAAAGTGCATAACAAGCCAAGGACATTCTCAATCGAAAGCCACCTATGAGGGTAGGAAAAATTGCAGTCAAAGGGTAAAAGCTAAATGTATAAAACAATGTGTTTTTTTTTTTTTACTTTTTCTAATTTTTAAATCTTTATTTAACAGACAACAAACATTTTATTTACAAAGTATAAGTATTTTCTTTCCAGTTTCGTTGGGTTTTAAATATTCCACATTGTATAATATTTGTCAAAAATTTTTTTTTATCTTTGAACAAAAAAAAAAGGTACCCGTTTATATTTTTTTTGCATTTTTTTTAGTTTTTTAAATTATAAAATAGAACGCAAAATGGGTTTTAGGGCTTAACTTTAATACAATAATTTACCTAAACAATGTTACAAAATGTTTGGAAAGAGAAAACTTTTTAATGCCATTTAAATTGACTTTGATTATTTTTTTGATGATTCCGTGTGTTTTTCCCCCTAGCTTTTAAGGGGTTATAATAATATGTTATAATTCCAGCTCTTTTGCGCTAATCTATGTAAAGTTGCATTTTAATTTCTATTTATATTTCAAATAAGAAAAGCAGCAGTCATGGAAATCAACAAGCGGAAGTGGGCAAAATTAGCGTTTGTAAATAAATAAGCTAGTCTCATATGAAATTCATCGGCTTAATTTGTCGCTCTGTCTCTTTCGCCGCCTGACTTTTCCTCTCTTTCTAATAATTCAACCTAGCGAAAAGCAAAACAAAAATAAAATTACTAGAAGTCGGGGTGCACATTGAAAACCAAGTAATTATTTTCACACGGAATAAGTTTGCAAAGTTAATTGGCTTAGTGCTTGCTTTTGACTGACTCTAACAAGTTAGTTGCAAAATATAATAACAAATTGAATTCTCCGACTGTCGGATACCTTAGTGTATCATTTTTGAGCTCTTTATTGGGTGTAAACACGTTAAAATGATTTTTTTATGCATTACAAACAGTTATGACAAAACAATTGAGAACAATTATGTTATGAACATTTTTTCTAGTAACTATTTGGTTTTGTTATTATTTTTTTGCAGTATTAATGTAACTTTTTAAATTTAAATTACTTAACAAGCTAAATACTAAATGGTAATGGTTAATTATCTGAACAGTAATAAGCTTAACAATTTTGGGGTTCAAAAACCGTTTTCCAAGAAGTTTTAAACTACTCGGAGTCTGAAATATTTTATAAGCATTCAACCATTCACCTTTCGTTCTGCAACTTTTTCTATGAACTTTGGCACGTGTGCATTTTATTTGATTTCCCAGCGCCATTTAAAGCTATGTTAATTATTGTAATCTGTAATCTGTTTTTGTCCTAAAGCCCGAGGGCTCAAAACTGTTAGATGATATTGTCTCTGTAATTGACAGATGGCGAATTACGGCCCAGCGAGCCGTATTTAATTAAATGCCCTAAGAGTTTAAAAAGCTGCAAATAATTGATTTTAAAGCTTGTTGGTTCTTAAAAAAAAAATTAGAATCAAATTAATTACAATTTCTAGTGTGTTTACTAAATATTTTGATAATCCTCCCAAATGTATCGATAATATTGATACTTTAACTAAAATGCGTACTTCTATGTACGACAAAGTAATGAATAATTGACAAAATAAATTACATGACAAAGGTATATTAATATCTTCACTCAGCAATGACTGAATAATGTCCGCGTGTTAGAACTTTTTTATGTTTTCCCATTAGCATAAGTCTACGAGGCATTTTCAACGGAAGAAAAACGAAAACCGGCTCAAGAATTGCAGTTAGAATCGGCTCGAACTAGTGCCAACTAGTTTTGAGTCATAAACGAAAGCCATTAAACACTCAGTTATAGAAAATATAGAAAAACTTTAACAGAAGGCGGCCAACTGTTATTTATACCAATGTTATATATGCAAATGGCAAGCAAATAAAACGTGACAAATTTAATTGGGAAACAGCCACCCAAGAAAAAATATACAAAGCATACATACGTCAAATCTCACACGCCAACAACACACAAGCTTTCCCAAATTCAAATTTCCCTACGGCAAAATCGAACGGAAAACAAATGCATTTCAGTGAGGAAAAAAGGGTTACAAAGCGCGAATTCGTGTTTGCCGTCCAGCGTGACAATGCACCAAAATGATTAGCCAGATAGCTCTAATAAAAGCGGGAAAAACGTGAGCAAAACACCACAGAAATTCTCACGTAAATTGAATTTTCGCAATGGTACAACATTCAATTATTCTCCTGTAATTGCGAAAATTACATGGAAAAGGCCAATGAAATGAGCCTAAAACCTGATGATTTATGGCATTGAACTGTCTGCAAATTGAAAGATTAAAGTAAAGACAAATTAGTTACCAAAATTATTTATTTAAGAACTTAAACAAAATTGAAAACGCAGTTACTACATAGTTCATACAAAAAGCACAAGAAAAATTCAAATAATCCAAAATTAAAACAATCAGTTTGTATAAAAAAGTAGTTATAAGATTGCCATTTAACTTTAATAATATTTGCATCTTTACATTCATCATATTTACAGGTATGGATAAAGATCTTTATGAATGTAAGTGTGCCAATATAAACTAATATGTTCACATAAGTTTAATCATAAGAATACACATTTTTTTTTATTAAAAACTATTACATCTTTCTCAGTTGTTATTTAAATTCAATAATAAGCTACATTTTCGAATAAATGTGCGTGTTAGCTTTAAAAATAAAAATAGAAATGAAAAAAATAGTATTTGAATAAAAATGAAAACATTTTACATTTCAAATTCAACTGGGTTTTTGTGGCGAACATACTTTCGCTCAGTGTGTACCTGTTTGACGTGCGCTCGTCGCTCGAATTGAATTCCTCCAGGATTGTGATCGGCGATGCCCATCGTAATATCTGGATTGGTAGTATTTGGGGGGCTGTTGGGGGTGCTTTCTGGGTTTTTATCTGGATTTTTGGTGGCTGCTGTTAGAGGTGCAGCTGCTGGCAATGAAATCGAGTCAACATTTCCCTCCATTAGGGCTTCGGCTGCCTGAAGAATTCGCGGTCCCGTACTTGAACTGCTTGCACCGCTTGCCGGCGCACTGCTTGGACCGCTGTCGTTGGTCAAACCGATTTCGATGACAATCTTATTCGGTTGCTGCTGTTGCTGCTGCTGCAATTGCTGCTGCTGCAATTGGCGCTGCAGATTCTTTGGATGAGTGGCCGCCTGAATGTAGTTGAGATCGCTGCGGGACAGATGATGCTGCTGTAGCGTCGAATACTGCTGCTCGACAAGGGCCGCCCGCGTTTGGGCCGCCTGGTGACCCCCATTGGCCGCCGCCGAATCGCTGGCCACCTTCTCGCGCAGCTTCACGATATTCGATATGTTGATGCTGTTTGTCAGCGTAATGCCCGTGATGCAGACCAGGATAATGGTCAGCACGACGCCGCAGATGACCAGGGTGGGCATGCGGAAGCATTTCCGGCTGCACATGGTCACCTTGGGTAGGGGACTACGGCCAAAAACGCATGCACGGTCAAAATTAGGTGCTCCAACTCGATAAGTTAAGAATGTTTGTATTTTGTTAATTTATTTGTTTATTTACTCCATAATTTCTATTATTATTTTGTTTTTTTTTTCTTCTGAATAAATATATTTTGTTTTTGTAATAGCAATCAATTTGCTTTTTGACTTGTAATAATTTTAGGTTTATTTTATTTTTATTTGAACAGTTTTTGGTAGGCAATATATTTTAAATTTGTATTTTTGTTTTGTTATTATTATTGTTTTCTTTTTTTGTGGTCCAAGTTCAATGTTGTTTCATTTGGATTTTGTATTATATTTATTAATTACTATTTTTCAGTTGTTTTATTATCAAATTATTAAAATTCCTTTGGTGTTTCTTTTTATTTTTTGGTTGTGTAACTTCAGGCTTATTTTCTTTTTGTTTTTCTTTGTTTTATTAATCATATGCGTGAAGATTTCAGCAAATATTTAAAAACGATTTAATTTATCTTTATTGGTGTCCAACTCACGAGATTTTCAACAAATATTTGATTTGTAATTTTCTGGTTGTTGCCAACTCGCGAGAGCGCCACACAAATGTTTGTTATGTATTCTTTTTTTTATTTTATTTTCATTAGGCTGTGTTTATTTTAGCGATCGTCGTGCTTTCTGTGCGCGTTTCGAACTGCTCGCTTCTGCAGTTGAAATGCGAATGCAGTGCAACAATCATCACCCACTGCTTGTGTGATTCCAGTTTCGAATAAAACGTGTTCAGACAACCTTACGCTACACGATAGCGGGCTAGGCTTACGCATTACGTTAGCTACACTTTTTGGGCCCATGTGATATATATTTTGTCAAAAAAATGTATCTTTTCAACAGAAAATTATTTATTTTTGTATAAAATTTTTGCAAATTATAACTTTTGTATAAAAATTTGGCAAAAAGGAATTCAATTTCGCTATCCCTCTCTCTCTCTCTCTCTATCTCTCTCTTTTGCTCTCTTGAGTGCTTGATCGCTCACCTTGAGAGCAAGCAGTTTTGTATTTTCATTTCTTATTGTTAAAGTTTTAGGTTGGTGTCTTGGCTTGTCTTTGGAGTTGTTGTTTATTATTGTGGTGATTTTGTTTTTTGTTGTGATTTCTAATCGTTGTATTTCTGTTGTAATTTACTTTGTTTTTCTTTAGTTTTTTTTTTTTTTTATTCTTTTCTGTTGTTATTTTAATTGTTGTGACTTGTAGTCTTAATAAAGTTGTTTGCAGTTCATTTTTGACTTTGATTTTTCGGATTTTTATGTTTGTTAATGTTAATTTTGGTTTAGTTTTTATTATTGAAGTCTGCTGATGGAACTTTGTGATGATTTTTTAATTGTGAAATGTGTTGTTGTCGTTTGTTGTTGTTTATTTTTAACTTTTTTTTATTTTTGTTTCGTTGCTGATTTTATTTTGTTATTTGTAGTGTTGATTCCTGGTTATGTTGTGCTTTCGTTGTAGATTTAACATAAAAAATTTTGTCATTTTGGTTAATGTGGCTGAATTTCTGTTTACATATTGTTGAGTTATTATGAATGAATTTTGCTCTTATTCATGAATTTTTTTAAGCGGTTATTCCTAGAGTTCGTATCATTTTTTAATTTTTTTCAGGCTTATTGTTCAGTTTTATTGACTTATAACTTATTCAATTGTTGTATGAATATTAAATGGGGAAATATTAATTACTAATGTTTTCTTTGTCATTTATCACTCTTATTAAGTTACGTTTCTATGTCAAATTGTTGCTTTAAATGTTTAAAGCTTAAATTTTGAACGTATTTCTTGTGAGTTCTTTTTTTTATACTTTGCTGCTACGCAGCATTTATTTCTTTGTTGCAACGCTTTAAGCGATATCTTCGTTGTTTTCATTAGCTTGAACCTTTAAATTTGGGTTTGTGATTTATTTTATTGCAGTCGGTTTTTGTTTGCATCTTGTTTGTTTTTGCACTGGCTTGCTGTTTGTTTTTCCAAAAATACACAAATGCACACACAAAAAAAAAATGTAGCTCGTTAACGTTTTAATGTTCTCATGCCGTTGCGGTTGTTGTTGCCTTTGAGGTGTGGCAAAAAGCAGTGAAATCAATTATTTTCGTGCAGTGATCGCTGGCGAATTGAATTTTCGATTGCTTTCTGGGTGTGTGACACACTTTAAACGTTTTGAACTTATTGATAATAAAAGCAATTAAAATGCGAATTTCTCTAGACAAATGGTTTTATGGAAAATAAATTAAATTTTGCTTTCTGAGCGCACAAATAAATTTGTTAAATGCTTACCATTATTTTTATCGAATTTTGTACAACTCTAATTGCTTAACAATTTCTTAAATATGTTAGAGATTTTTTTTTTTTTTTGTATTTCTAATTGACTCCTCTACTACATCTTCATTGGTATATCGATTATATTAACTCATAATTCAGCGCCCGCAAAATGTTAATGAAATGTTCGCCACTCCTTTCACTTTTTTTCCTTTCACCACCATATTCCTATTTCCTGAGCTGTTCAACCTTGACTATATCATGGCTCTTACTTTCTAGGCAGCCGGTTGAGTCGTGATGCCAATGTAATACCCTGCTATTCCCAAAAGGCTTAAAAGGCAAAGGGATATTTGACAGCAGCTTGCTTCATGTTGAGCATATAAGTTGGGGATACCCTTTACTGTAAAGAGTAGTGCTAAAACGATTTTAGCTTCATATTTTTACAAAGGTTTTTTAATTATAAATTATAAAAAAAAAAGAGTTATATAATAAGGTCTCTATATATACTAGTTAGATTTAAGATCATTTCATAAAATATTTAGATTATGTAAGAATTATTTACAGTATTGGAAAAATATTTGTAATCTTTTTGTTTATTCCAAAGTATTTCCCATTCGAATTAAACATTTTTCGCTGGTTTCTTCGCTTTCCTGCCTTTCTGTGGTATTTCTTTTTTTGGAGGAGGATTTAAGCATTCATTTCATGGGATCTGCACACGCGTCTTGAGTTCTGTGGGGAAAAGAGGGCAGTGGGTGGTTGCGGGTGGCAAGGGGACACTTTGCGGATTTAATTGAGCCGACACGCACGCACACACACAAGTCCCACACACACACACACGCACACACACAAACACACACAAGTACACATAGAAACTTAGCAGAAATTTCATTTAATTGCATATTAACGCCTGTTGCCTAGACGAATTTATTTCGTTTCTCTCGTCTTGAGCTGTTTTTTTTTTCCTTTGTTTCGGCAAAAACAAAAAACAAAAAAAAACCCTCCTTAGTGCTTTTTTTTTTTTTTTTGCTATTTATTTCAATTAATGAAGCTGCGTCTTTTGTCGCTTAATTAATTCCAAACAAAAGGGCTCTCAACACATTTTTTGGGGGCGGCCGTAAAAGAGAGGGAAACTGTGCGCGCAATTCGGGCATTAACGGATTACATTTTCAATTAACATGTTGAGGCATTTCAATTAGTTGTAATTTGTGACAAATTGCTCTGCGTGTGATTAGGAAAAGGGAAACGGCGCGTTTTCAAAGCCAAATGCTTCTGGTTTGGATTAAACGAGAAGAAAAGCAATTTTTCAGTTTTTGCCAAAAGTTTTTGGTTGTTAAAATTATTTGTAATTTTTTGCATTTGTTCAAAAATATGACAAGTGTTTTCAAATTACTTCAATAAAGAAAGCCAGTCGTAAAAAGTTATTTAATTGTGATGTGGCTAAACTATTTACTAAAAATGCATTTCAAGAAACATAATATTCTGAAAAATTACCCTTCTACAAAGATGTAGTCTGGCCATTTCCCGTGGTAAATTGCATAATAACAACATCCATCAAAAATAAAAAAATTAAAATAAAAACGCAGGCAGCTGCAGCTAAAGATATACGAAAACTGAACGATGTGCGGCAATCTTTGGCGTTTCATCTTAATTATTTTCAACAGCTTTTCATAAAATTGCGGCTCAAGGCGAACGGCAAACAGATTGCATTACAACAAGTTGCACAGGAACGAAGCAGCACGTTTTAAAATCGGGAAGAGCGGAAAATTGAGGAGGGAAACTTTATTAAATTTACGCAAGTAAATGGCAATTTATTTCCAGCTACTTTCTGTGCCCAGCTTCACGTCGCTCCATCTCTACGTTGCCTGGGTTAAGAGTCATTTTAAATTGGATGAGTCAGGAAACGGTGCGTATGCGTAATGGCCAAAGGGCCGACCAAAATAAACATTTTAAAATTTGTATTCAAAATAGTTATGTTTTCAGGTCAATTTAAGTTTTCCCACATATTTATTTTTACCTAGATTTAACTTATCTTCAAGCACGTACTATAATTTGGAATTTGGAATCAATCGGACTGATAATATATTGTTTTTTATTTTCAGACACTTTTATAAGTAAATTCTATGAGGCTCCTGTAAATCTGAAATACCGAAATCTTTAAACTAAATTTTATTTAAAAAGGCAGCCTTCTGTTTTCTGATCAATATTCAGTGTGGCTTATTTCAGCCGTATTTTGCTTTTTGGTTAAAGCCACCAATCAGAGCGCAGCAGTTCGTGTTTCGTTTGCCATTCTGCACCAAAACATTTTGCCTGCCTGCGAACGCATTATTTTGTCATTTGCATTTGCATTTGCATTTCGGCCCGCAGGCCGTGCAAATGTTTTCCTTTGGCTGCATTCAAATCCCAAATCCCAAATCCAAATCCAATCCCAAGGCTCTAGCTTTGGCTCCTCGCTGCCAGTTTTGTCCTTGGGCCACCAAGTCGAAGTTGCGGAGGCTCTTTTTGCTTCCTTTTTCGTCCTGTCAAATTCCACACAAATCGAGTTAACTTCTCCAGTGCCGAGAAACACCAAAAAAAAAAAACCGAAAAACCGAAAAACACGAGAAGGGAAATACAAATTTTCATTCTGCATGCAATCCCGTGATTCGTGACCCATGACCCATGACCCCCACTCATTTGGACCCGCCTTCGGCTAAATCAACAAACAAACTGCGACATCTCATCTGCATCCGCGTGTCCTTGCAACCTGTCTCTAATTAGTGTAACTATTTGCCCAGCACCAGTTTGGGCCCCTCTTAGCCCGTCTTTCTTGCTTTTATTTGGCGATAATTATGCGCCTGAGATTGAAGGGTTCTCTTGGAAATTTTGCTGTTTTTATTAACTACTTTATGTACTGCCTTGTAATTCTTTGAATGGGACTATATTTAAGCTGCCTTTAATATTTCTGAGTTGAATATGAAAAACCCTGTACGTATGGATTACAAGTTTTTGTTTTCTATAGTTGTTGATATGATTATTATCTGCTTGCCCCTTTAGTAAAATACTATATTAATCAATTTTAAAATATGTACCCTAATTAATGGTAGGTATAGGTATCTGGGATATTTCCCAATCAAACTCATGCACAATTGCTTTAACCTGGATCAATAGCTAGTTTATTTGCTTTGAGCGATAGACTTTCAAGCGTTTTGAATGCTGAACGTTCTCACTTGAAATGCGGATCGTGACGTTGGCAGGACAAACGAAAGGACTTTTGCGATTGGTCACCGGCTTGCACACCTTGCGGTTCCTATTTGCCATGCCTATGGGTGTGTGGATAGAGGATGGTGGATGGGGGGTCGTATACGTAATGTGTCCTGCTGGGCCACAAAAGTCCATCCTCACTTTAAGTGCAAACG
This sequence comes from Drosophila gunungcola, assembly GCF_025200985.1. NCBI lineage: Eukaryota > Metazoa > Arthropoda > Insecta > Diptera > Drosophilidae > Drosophila > Drosophila gunungcola. Next base: position 407,563 of record NW_026453237.1, read on the forward strand.
GCAAACGGTAAACGGTAAACGGCAAACTGCAAACTGCAAACTGCAAACTACAGTCCCCTGTGCGTATACGTATGCGTGTGCAGTGCGACTTTCGAAGCCAAACAAAAGGACAAGGACGGACAGGCAATGAGCAGTAAGCAGCCCGTCCATTGCAGGCACTTTGAATTATTAAAACTGCACCACAAGGATAACAATAACCAGAGCAGAGAGGACCAGAATCCAAAGCCTAACAAAGCCCACCAGCCAGTGTGTGCGAGTGTCCTTTGTGTCGTGTTTTGTGCATTTGACAACACACAACGAAAGACACCCAGATGGAAAAACGGCAGGCATACACATCAGCTGAATTTTAAGCTTGGATATTCAAATTTCTAATTTCGGAGGGAGAAATCAATGTCGGATTGGGTTATGTACAAATTTGTTTATTCTAAATAATTTTAAGCTTGGATATTCAAATTTCTAATTTCGGAGGGAGAAATCAATGTCGGATTGGGTTATGTACAAATTTGTTTATTCTAAATGATTCGCAAAAATTGGTTTGTGTTTATTAAAAAACATTTGTTAGTTTAGAGTTATTGAGTTATGTATAATTCTTCATCACTTTTTTTAATAAATATAAAACCTTGTTAGTATGTGTTATTTGACAAGAAAGAATAACCAACAAAAATGTAAGAATTTATTATGTATTTTTCATCAAGAACATTTACATTTTTAATACATTTCAATAAATTGAGGCCAATAATTAAAAAAAAAAACTTTTAAATGGGATCTAATTTAAAAACCGCATAATTAAATACAACTCAAAGTGTAGTTTTTGTTTCAGGACCAAAATACACGCTGCCAGTGAAATGTAAAAAGGAAGGAAAACTTTTGAGAGAAATCGATGCCAGATTTAATTAGTCAGTGCCAACTGTTGACAGCCGAAGGAGGAGACAGCCCAAGGATCGGCAGATGCAGAATGCGATTCCCAAGTCCTTCAAGAGGGGTTTGGTGGGGTTGTGGGGTTGTGGGGTTTGGGGGCGCAATAAAGGGAGATGGCAGCTTGCCAGGACATGTTTAGTGCCCGTTTTTACCCTCCATAAAGGGGAGCCTTCAGCAGGATCCCCACACCGACAGCCGCCGCTCTCCATTCAGGTGGTGTGCTGCGTCAGGACGTTTGACATGTATGTTGTCCTGGCGAAGAAATAATTCAGCATACTTTTATGAGCCTCTCCATGTCTCTATTTCTCTATTTCTCTATTTCTCGCCCCGTGTCTGTGTGCGAGTTTGCATTAAGTTGCATAAAGCAAAGATGTTATTATGATGGGCTTTTGGCCACCCTGTCGTTTATTTAGTTATTATAATCATGTTAAACATGTTCAAGAAAATTTCATTTGTTGAAATGTTGTTTCGAAATAATTCATATTCAATGCACTCTTGGTTTTATTGTCTTTCCTTGAAGTTTACTTCTCAAAGTGATCGCTCTCGATCTCAATTTCACATTCTTAATGGCAATCAGCACGAAATGTGATGCATTCTCCGCTTTTCACTGAAATCGCAAGCTTTGCAACCTTTTCGCTTAATTGCTTTTAGGCTGCCCATCCCCCAATTGCAACCCTTAGCCTTTAAAGTTCACCCAGAAAACCAAAAAAAGAAAAGAGAAATCCAAACCACAGGGAGAGAAAAACCGCATTCGGCTTCAATTGTTGGCTAACAAAATGGATTGTCTGTGTTGGTCACATCTGACTTTGGCAGAAGTCATCTGACAGCAGAGATAAAACTATACAACGTTGGCGAGACAGACATACAAGTCCAAAGTAATAGTAGTCATAGATCAAAACCCTTAACTTTTGAACTCAACACAAACTAACATCAGTGTCCCCAAAAATGTAACTAAGATTTCTCCCATCTTACTATAGTTTAATTGTATACTAGTTATTTTGTTCAAATTATTGTTTAGCATATATGTCTATTATTTTGAACACATCTGTATGTCCACAGAAAAGAGGCATCAAATCCGTTGACTGGCAGAAAAGAAGGCAGTCTTCCCCGAAAACGAAACGAAATAAAACTAGATTTTGCAATTAAAATGCAACATGATGCAGGATGGCAATGGTTTGGGGATGGGCACAACTTTGGCGGCAAAAAGTCAGCAAATGATTTTTACAGTTTGCCTTCGAAAGCAGTTACAGAAACAACAGCAAACAGGCACAAATAAAATGCATGGCAAAGCAGAAAAAGTTTGTCGTGGCAAAAAGATGTACAAAACAAAAAAAAAGAAAACAAGAAAACAACAACACAGAAATACATAAAACCCACCGCAAAAGTCCAGGTAAAAAAAAGGGTTATAAAGGTACATCCCCCCTTTTTGCATGACCAATAAATTGTATGTTGTTTTTTGTTTGTTGGTTCTTTGTCGGTTTTCTGCTTTCTGTTTGTTGTTTTGCTCCTTTTTGCTTCCTTTTTATCCAACAGGCGGCGCCACAAGAATTATGGTTGGACAGAAGAAAAGGCGTGGAAAGCTCAATGAATTATTAATCAACTTGGACCTAAAGCGCAACAAAGAAGTACGGGAAGCGGAAAAAAAAGGAGAAAACGACAGAAGAGGTGGAGCAGTCACTGGAAACCAAGAGGAAAAGTATTAAACTACTGTTTAGAAAACTACTTTGATCGAAAGAAAATGTTTTACATATACCGTTTCGAGCTGCAATTAAATATCTTGCCCATATCTTATTTAAATTGGTCAATAATTTAGCTTAAGACCTAAACTATCGAACCCCGGTGGATTTTAAAAATTTAAGCTAGGGGTTTTTTTTTTGCGAAAATGGCCAAGAATGCCAATCGATTGGAAATTTTATGACGAATTCAACAAGGTATGACATTAAAAGATTAAGATTTAAAGATTAATGTTTTGCAGCCCGATTTCATTATTTATTTTCCTGATACAAATATACGTATTGAAATATACGTATTGAAAAAAAAACGAAAAACAAGTAATAAATGTAAATTTGCTCCGACATCAAATCAGTCGTGTCAAAGTGACTGAATGGGCAAGATGGCTGGCAGCAGCGGTTGCAAAATGCGGGAAAATGTGGGGAAAATGTTGGGGCAGGTCAATGGCAGTCGTCGCAATGAAAAGAGACGGCTTATGATGCGCCCGAAAGAGACGGGATGAGAGTGGGGGAATTCTTCAAATTCCTCGTTATGTCTTCCTCGAAGTTTGTGACTCCCTGTTTTTTTTTTTTTTTTTGCTTTCCCCCACTCCAATCCTACATACGGCAGCATCAAGTGGATTGTCTGGGTCTTAGCCATCTTCTCCACTTTTTCCCTCTGTTTTTTTTTTTTTTAGCTTCACCCATTTTTCTCCATTTTCTACGCTCTTGCCGCTCGTATCACCGCTTAAGTGCACTCGGGTTGCCTGTAAACAAACAGACTACTTGGCCCAAAGGAGGCGACTTGGCTAAGAACATGATATGCCTTTGTCTAGCCTCAAATGCAATGCCTAAAGATGCACTTCTGGTGTGGGGGATTGAAAGCCTGGGCAGGCCACTTCTCTCCATCGCACGAAAAGCAAATAATCCTAGCGAGTTTGGGTTCTCTACCGGAAAATTTGTTCATTACATTTTGGGGAAGGATTTCGCATGAAATTAGTAAAAGAAAGAAGTGGAAAAGGTCATTGAAGATCTTATGGATTTGGAAAAGTAATGCGCAGATATGCACAAGTTGTAAAAAATTTAACAGAGTTGGAAGCGACAAATCAAAAACATCAGTTGCTCTTACATACTTTGAATGGTTATTCACAAAATTGCTTCACAACAATAACCTAGATTTATCTTAAAACAATGACTTGCGTATTGTTTGTAACCTTTCTATCTTCTATTATACGTACATGTTTGCCAGCCTTGTGTTATTTCAACCTTACCCATTAAGATAATCACACATTCTAAGCTAAAGAGGGCCATACTTTTAATTGGATTTCATTCAAATTTTTTTTACAAAAAAAAAAAACAAGTAAGACCACATTAAAGGACTTTTACTGTATACAGTGCAACCCACAATTTTCGCCGACTTATTCCACCATCTTTTTCGCTGTCTTTCGCCTAGTTATTATGTTGCTCAAGTGAAAAATGACGCATTATGCGTTACTTTCAATGCGTGAAAGCCGCTTGTGGGCATATGCATGTGTGGATGCCAGTGAGTTAAGTGTATTTGTGAGCAATGTGTGTGTGTGTGTGTGTGTGTGTGTGTGTGTGTAGTCAAATGTAACCCCTTGTGGCCACACACGCACACACACTCAAACACAAAAGCAAAACCCATGCAGAGTTTGTCTAGGACCGAGATTTTTATGCGAAATTTTCCAACGTGTTTTTATTTTCGTACATTTTATGCAGCTATCTCGGTTGCCCAAAGACCCCATTCTCTTTGTCCCTCTTTTTTTTTTGTCTATTTTTTTTTTATTTTTTTTTTTTTTTTTATTTACTGCCGTTGCGAAATTTTCGCGCGTGTGAAGAATTTTTCTTGCCTGCTGCGCGAATTTTTGGATTTAGTTTTAGCTCTTATTTATATGTATATTTTGTTCATACCCTGCTGAGGGGCTCCCCATTTCCCCTTAATCTTTTTTCCTGCTGTTTTTCTCATTATTACACAAGGGACTCAAAGTTGTTTCACACTTTGTCCAGTGTATCACAGAATTTTAAATGGAATTCGCTTGATTAAAATGCATAATGTTAAGAGTGTTCTGCTTATGCACAATTCTGTTAACAAAGTTTTAAAGAGATTGGGAAACTCTTAGGGACTTGTAAAAATGTATTTTGTTCTTAAAGATTATTTGTTTTATACAAAGCAACTGAAAATATTCAAAGAAAAATAATTATTCTTGATAAAATGGGCTAAAGACATTCATTTCAATAAGAAAATATTTTAATTCAAATTAATATAGAGAAACTGATTTCTTCGTTTTTTGTAATAAAAAGCCGTCGTAATTCGCATCCAATTATCATTTTGTTTTTGTTGGCAACATATTAATTAAGCATTGACGCACTATTCGATTAATTAAATCAGAGACGTCACGGAATGAAAATGTATTCATTAGGGACCCGAGAAACTACAGTAATATCACTTTGTTACGCCCATAATTGTCCGCATTTTCCCTTGTTGCATTTTCCGCGTTTTTCAATGCAACCGAAAAAAAAAGAAGAGATGGTGTCATCAACACATTGCACTTCCGTTTCCGCTTCGCCAGCGTTGGCCACAATTAATGGCCAAGCAAACAATAAGTTCGCGTTCGCCTTCTTCCTTCTTTGGCCACTGAAACAACAACAACAACAATGGCAAAAACAACAACAACTGAAGCAACAACAACTTAATTTATGAGTCTTTATGTGCAGTAAAAGCCCACTTATTAATTAAGCTTTATGGCTTTAATCAAAGTTTATAATTTGTATGGTAATTTTATGGGTTGGTTTTAAAATCTTTTTCCAAAATGACTTTAATTGCTCTTATTTGTAGCATCAATATTTATTTTCGTTTACTTGAATCAACCAAAATTGAATCTTAAACGATCATTTCTGGATTTATATTTTATTTTTCGAATGCACCTGTTCGTTTATAAATACATATTAAAACATAATTAAAGACCTTAGATATTTGTAGAATTTGACTTAAAATAGTTAAAAACACTACTGTTTATTAATTCATGGTTTAATTATAAATAGTATGTATTTTAAAGCAATTTACGTAGTTTGTTGGTAGCCTTAGGGCAACCACTAAAAATCACCATATTTTTCTCTCTAAAAAACAATGTTTACATACTGTGTTCGAATTTAATTAAACTAAACTTTGATGTTATAGTTTTTTTTAAACCCAGAGCAAGTTTAAGTTAAAGGTTCGTAAATTTGTATACCTAGTTTTGATTAAATTTTTGTTGTAAAAAAAAAACTAAAGAATAAATATGTTCTATAGAAAAAATGTTGTTTATTAGTTGCATAAAAAGAAAAGACTTGTTTTTTTGTTTTTCAGTTATTATTAAAAATTTTTTAGATTATTATATGCAAGAGATCTTCGATTAGTGGCCTTTCTAGTCAGCGGGCGACCACTGTCCGCGTATCGGTATCGTATTTAAGTTGCCATTAGCGGTAACGGATGCTGCAACTGCATTCCACCTGCAGCAGGTGTAGCCTTGAACACTGACACAAAAATACGGACAGAGTCACGCAAAAACGGAACGGGCAAACAAGCAAGCAAACAGGCACACGCGCGGGTTGTCGTAGGCCCGTCGATGTCGTCAAACAAATGGCAAAACGTAAATAGTCCGTGTCGTTTACGGTGGCGTATACGTGATATACGTGATACACTCGTACGTTGCGCATACGACGCGTGGCGCGTCCAAAAAAGGAGTTGACGCTTCCAGCGCAGGCGAGACATTAAACGCACCGCAACCGAACGGCACCACAAGAAGCCCAAGTCCACAGGGCAGCGTAAAAGCAGCAAAGGCAGCAATAGTAGCACCACCAGCAGCAGCAGCAGCAGCAGCGGCGGCGGTGGCTCAAATATCAGCTGCAGAGCAGCCAGACAGTATGGCTTATTTCCCTGGCCCCCCCAGACACACTCCTTCATCCCGTGATTCCCACAGAAACCGAAACCCGAACAACCAGCCGACGGCGAATCGGTTTAATTCGGCTTTGTTCGAGTGAAGAAACGAGCAGAAATCGAAAAGTCGAGAGCTGTCGAAGGAAATGGTCGGGCAATGGTGGACCCAAAGAACTTGGGATGCCCTTCTCTATAGAAACTCTATATAGACTTGCCACCTTTTTTATCATTATCATAAAGTTGAAAGGACATGTATACATGTACATGTACTTTGTACAATATTAAATTGCAATAAATAAAATGTTCCAAATCGTTTTAAAATAAATTCAAAGTTTATCTTTGCCAAAACTTAAAAGTTCCCGACTGTTAAAAGTAGAAATCGAAGAAAATAAAAATACGTTACTATACAACCACAGTAAATGAAAAATAAAAATAATAATTATAAAGTGCAAATGAATGGTAACTGATGCTATGGATTAACTATAATCATGAAAATTCCTAAGGACTCCATGAAAACACTCTTCTTCAAAAGCGACCAATCCCGTTCATCAATATATTTTGGCGCCAAAAAAAAAAAACGCTTGCAAGCTTGAAAAGCTCTCCTAAATCGGAGAAGCTTTTGTCGAGCTTAGCAACAACTGCAGCGGAACGTAGTGGCAAATGGAACAAGCCGGAGAGAAGCGAAGCAAATATGTTATTTCCATTCTCTCGGTTTCAATTTCGGTTTTGGTCGACGACGACTTCGATGAATTACGGGGAAAGGTTTTTTTTTAGATGGGTACTGCAATTGCAAAATATTAGGAGATCGAAAAGGTTAACATGGGTTCGTTCTTAATTCGTAGCATTCAAAGATCTGCAATTGAAAAGCTTTCCTACGTTTTGTCATTATTATATATCTCGACTCTACAAGAGTTGAAAAACCTGTCGCTTTGTTGCCGTGCATGAACTGGTGATACGTGGGATAGTTTGTTTTTATTTTCACAGTTGAACCACCTCATAAGTGGGGTGCAATTATTACGGCACACGTGGAATTAAGTGAAATCAACTTTTACAATCAATCAGACACAGATTGCTAGTTTATATAATAAATATTGATGTCTGGGATTTTTTGATTTTATAAAACTATTGCACTTTCTAAGTGGTCATTTGTGTTAATAAGTTAAAACAAATCATAATTTGTATAGTTCAATACTAAACAACAATTTTTCGTTAAATATATATGTATGTATACATAACAGTAAAAGTATTTTTTATTATGATGGTCATTATATTTGTGAAAGTCAAACGTTTTGTTAAATAGCATTTGAAAAAAAATCGACCATATTGTATATTTTGACATCTGCTGTCAGCAAATATTTTAAAACGTCTAGCCGTTTTTTTTCTATTTTTAAACTTAAGGGGAAACAATGTGTACATGCTTTTAAATTACCAACAGAAATTATTTCCAGTTCTTTTTTTGAAATGCCCCATGGATAGATAAAATCATGGGCGGCTTTCCTCAATAATGTGTGGTACACAGCACAGATATGTTTGACAAAAAAAGAAAACAACTGTTGCGCTCGATAAACATGATAATGGCATCATGCTAGCCACACGAATACTCAGCTCGCTAAATAACTTTTTTTCACCGTTTTCTGTCAACAGAATAATGCCACCGATTGCGGCAAGCCTCAAAATGCCCGTTGGAAGTTTGCCTGGTTATTGACACATTTGCTTCTATTTCGAATCTATTCATTACTCCCTTCTCCATTTCGCTATTTCTTTTTTTTTTTTCGTATGCACAGCACGATATTTGGTGAAAGCCGAGCCCGAAAATGGGGGAGGAGTACGAAAGCTGACAGAAAGTTCATACCTACGAAACAGTGGGACAGGTCTTAAGTTTAAATGTAAAAAAAAAATATTATAGAAACATAAAAAACAGTATTTTAAATTTATTAAACTGAATTGGTTAGACTCTATTTATTTTATCAATAACTGTTGACTCATTTAATTTTTCTACTTACATAAATATATATATATATATAATATATATATATATATATATATATATATATATATATATATATAATCTTATCAAATTGTTTACAATACCTTCAAGATATATATATATATATATATATATATATATATATATATTTGATAAGATTAAAGGTTTCTCCGAAATTAATTTTATTTAAATGAGCAAGATATGATAAGAGTATTTCCTTTCTTCTTTAAAAAAAAATCCCCCAATCACGTTAAAATTAATTGCCCAGCTCCACTATGACTGGTGCTGCACTCAATGTAAATATGTATGTACGCAATGACTAAATTAACAATGAGACCTCACCCAAATGGGTCAACATAGTTCTAGGGCCCCAGCCCCACATATCCCAAACACCCCCTTTTTTTCACCCACACAGAAACGCAACTGGTGGCATGAATAGAAATGTTGTCAATTTGTATGTTTCGTTTCATAGTCTCACTTTTGGTCAAGGACAGTTTGCATAGTACATATTTGGGACTCATACTGAAATGCTAGACACACAAAGCAACAACATATACTATACTTATATGGTTTGAACGCCTAAGACATAATACAGCTGTGGCTTTATTTTACAATGTATTAAATTTATTTTATAAAAACCCTTTTTGTTTCAAAGGTTAAAACTAACTCTTAATGAAAATTTAAAATAAAAATCAAAGTTATCCTTCAAGTGCTATTATAGTTCATAAGCTTGATACAAAACAAATCAGCATTCAATTTTCCAACCAAGCATCGTATTAAAATGGAATTAAATAGTTTGAGTTGCATTAAGTCTATCAATAAATCTCTGTCCGCTTATCACCGTTAAATAGTTTAACTAGGCCAAAGCCAGTGCAATTGCAACATGAATTTAATGCTCAACTAGCCCTGAAAATTATATTGAAATTATAAATGTTAAATACGTACTTTGTACGACTGACTGCCACTATATGGTCAGTGAACAGATTGTCCATTTCAGCTGATGATGGGTTTTTAATACGTGTTTAAATGGTTCGTTGAGTGCTCGTCGAAATCTGTCAACCGTGCAGGTGGAAGCGAGAAGTAAAATGAGCGGTTCTAGGACACTAAGTAGTAATTCAAATTTCCATCAACTTTTGCCCGTTGCAGAATTGCATGTCGCATGTCATCTGTTCATAATGCCATTACAGTACCATCGGTCTCTGGGGTGTGAGGTTCTGTACGCCTTCGTCAAGTTTATTGATTTAATTTTAACAGCTTTCAGGGGTTTGAGCTGATACACGATTATGGCTTTGAGAAGTCAAGGTCTCTACTGTCAGACTCATAAAACAAGTGTCATAGCAAAAAAGGTTTGAAAAATCGAATTCACATTAAATGGCATTCTTTATTTTTTAAATTTATTTGAAATTCCCTACAACTTAAGTTTTCATTTAAAACTGTCTTACCACCTTCAAAATTGATACCTGGCAAAACCAAAATCTTAAATACTAATTTAAGTAAATCGTTTCCGTCCGAAACGTATATCTTTTCTTTAAAACATGGTATTAAAACTTTTACATAATTTAATATGGTTATATCTGAATAAAAGCTTTTATGCACCCTGAAAACAACTGTTTTACATATTTTTGATTACCCATAAATTACAATGATATTTAAGACTTTATATTTGTTCAACTGTATAGGTTGCTGATCGTTTTTTTTTTTTATAACCAACAGCAAGTTTCACTCCAATTTTCGTTCAGCGATAAAGAAGAAAGATACAAAAACGAGAAACGCCGATGAAATAAGAGCAAAAATCAGTTAAAGCTGAGGTATTACCCTGAGGCAAGGCCAGCAGCCTTTTATTTACTGGCCATATTGAAAGCGAAATTGGAAATAAATGGCAGAGGTTCGTTCACCGATCGAATCGCGAATGCAGTTCACTTTAATTGTGGAATTGACTAAACGTAAAACCCACACTGGGAAAATAGGTTGATTTGTCACGATTCAGCAATACATTCTCAAGAAAATTTCAATTCATTTGATTTGCCTCTTGTTGTTACTGGGCGCAAATTATTTATTTTTTTTTGCCACATATTCAGAGAGACATAAATTAGAACAAGAAATAATGTGGAAACGAAAACAAAAGCGAAGACGGCGATGATGACGACGACGATCAGCGCTTGATTCTTTGTTATTTTTTTTTTTTTCTTTATTATGTATCTGCTGTCCCCAAGCTTGTGAGATGTTCATTCCGCTGCCCGCTGATTTTAATGATTAGTCCACAGATTTTGTTTTCTTTTCAGCGCCTGAGGCTAGAAACAGAGATTCTGGGTCAGTGGAATCAAACAGAAACAAAAGCGGGGCAAAGCAAAAAAAAAACACTAGACACGTAGGAAATAGCATAAAATTTGTTATGGAATTTATTAATGTGCTAAGAAATGGAGAAATTGGCTTTTTATATATGTACTTTTATTCTGAATAATACGCTTTATTTATAAACTACAGTATTTTTATCATCAGCATAAAAACATTGATCTTAAAGGTTTCTTAATTTTATAAAAAATATCAAACATGTGATATTTATCGAGCGCAAAAGCTCTGTTCGGTAAATCTCTTTATGAAGTTGGCAAACACCAGGGGCAAACATAAAAGGCTTTCGGGTCGACATTCTTTGCATTGGTACGACGTCTCCATGAACAATTAGTCAATACTGATTGTCGCGTAAGTTTAGTTGGGAGACCACGCGGCACAAACAGCAGAGGAAGCACGAATGCCGGAATGCTGATAATTGCCCACGTTGCAGAGTAGCAAAAAAAAAAATAAGTAAAAAATAATATACACAGGCCGAGAAATAAAATAAATAACTGCCAAATTAGAGCAATGAGACAAGGCGATGCGGAAAAAAATAACAACATCGTCGCAATCGAGCTGAGTTGGGGAACCACAGGGATAACCCCCCGAAGGGGAAGGTCAATATTTGGCGGCATTAAGAGGAAGTTCCCAAGATTGCTAGATTTTATAAACCCAAGAGTCAAGATAATGTCAAAAAAAACACATTTGACAGTTCAAAACCCCAGGAACCAATTCCAGAAATGAATGTCGGGTGGTGTTGAGCATAAAAGATTAATTATTTAAATCGATGTTGTAGTCTCCAAACAAACATTAAGTCTCAAGATTTTATGTTTAATTAAAGGTAAACATTTTTGTTGCTTTTATAAGAAGTACAAAGCATATCTAATAAGGTTTCCTTCAAGTTTTTTAATCCATTTTTATAAAAGCAACATTTTAGAATATACTTGTAAAATATTGAATAGATAATGGTGCTAGATGCTTATGTACTAAACATGGTCGGATTGATATGAAAACCAGCCAACCAGTGTATTTGGAGTTATAGAGTGCGAACCACTTACCTCTTTGATCTTCTGACGTCGCTCCTCCAGCGTGGCGTCCAGTGTGTCCGGCGCCTGATCATTTCCACCGCCACCCAGGGGCAATTGCTGTTGGTTGTTCTGGGCGGAACTTTGTGGATGGGAAGCCTGACTGGCTCCAGTGTCGCCCTGAACGGGAGCGGCCAAAACGGGAATGGCGGCGTGCTGTCCCTCGTCGCCGGCGTCCCGCTTCTGATCGTCGTGCTGATCTGCTAAGGCGGCCACGGGAGCGGGAGCCTGATCCTGTTGGGCCAGAGCCTGGAATTGCCCTGCTCCACCTGATTCAGCGCCCCCGGCTGCCAGTGGTTCGTCCAGAATCTCACCCAATTCCGCCCGAATCTTTTGCTCCAAACGCTGGCGATCGCCGATGAAGTGTGGATCCTCGCTGCGATGGGGGGCGTGGCCAGCGAGGGGCGGGGCCGGTATGAAGATCTCGGGTCCAGCCTTCTGGAAGTGCTTGTAGACGCGCAGGACACGATCGCTGCCGAAATTATCCGGCAGCAGGAAAATGCCGCCGAAGCAGAGGAAGCACAGCGTTACCAGGACGAGTCCAATCAGACATTTCTCACGCGAATGGAAGTTCGATTTGCGTCCAATTGGACTGATGCGATACATGGTGCTTTGGTTGGCGTTATCCTGGCGTATCTTTTTCTATTCGACTGATTTATTTGTATTTTATTAATTCACTGAAGTCTTTGAGTGCATTTAACGTTTGGTTTTGTTTTTCAAAAGTTTTGAGTTTGTTTTTGCGGTAGACTTTTATTTAATCATGTATCATTTAAAATTGCTGTTAATTTTATTGCTGTTAAAATTTTTAGTACTAAAGGATATTAAGTGTTTATGTTTTTTATTTAATCTTTCCTTTATCTTAAAAACAGTTGTTTTTATTTAACACTTTTAAGTAACATTTTTAGGGTATGCATATAATTTATTTAATTGGAGGCACTAAGCTGTTTTTTTTTGTTTTTGTTGGGGTTTTGCCGGCTCTCTCTGTCTCTCTTTCTTTCGTCATACTCTCTCGCTCTCTATCTCTCCTATGGGGCTTTCTCAATGGCAGTGCATTGTTATTGTTATTATTGGCTATTTTCGGTTGTTTGTACACATACACACACACACACACGCCTAAAAAAGGAACAAAAACACAGACAAATAAGAAAGGCAACAAAATATAAAGGTAATTCGAGGCGATGTCGTGGCAAGTAAAGAAGAAGAGCGGCAACACACAAACATGCACAAAACGTGGCAAACTCACAGGCAAACGTTTATGCGTAAAATTTTGCATTGCAATTGCTCATTTGGAATTTTAATTTACTCCCCTAATTTGCACAAAATACACTGACATCAAAGCTGACATCTTTCTCTTAATTCAACAAATTAACAGAACATTTATTTGAATATTTTCTCAAATATTTTGGGGTGTTTTTTAACTCTTATTTTAAGTACTTGTAAGGATTCGCTATAAAATTAATTTGTAAATTTTACAAAACTTTCACAAAAGTCGGAAATAGGTTTATATTTTTAACATTTTTCCTTTATTTATTTATTGTGTTTATATGTCTGGAATAAATAAGTCTAATATCTAATTTTACTCATTTAATAAGCTGTCATTTTAATTCTGTAATAATTTAAATGTTTAATTTTTTAATTCGTTATTTCAAAAAATTTTGGAAGCTCTCTCAAGTCAATAAGCATATGAGTTTATTACGTGGAACAAAATATAAGAATATACATACGTATTTATTGATAAGAATTTCTTAGTGGAAATAATTCATATTTATACTGAATCATTTTTATGAGTCTCATATAAATTTTGTATTGTTAAATGTTATCTTTATTTGTAAGACATCGTTAAAACGAAGTTCTGCTTGGAAAGTTTTAAAACATTTCATGTACTTTTTTTATTGTTAAATGTTATCTTTATTTTAAATACCTTGTTAAAACGAAGATTCTGCTAAGGAACATAAAAACACTTAGTAATTGAAGTTAATAATTTGATTAATTCACCATCACATTTTCACACTTAAATTCGCACTTTTTGCGGTGTATTTGTTTATTATCACTTTTGTGATCTGGAATAAATCACGATTTTGAATCCATGCATAAACTGCAGGCTAAAATGAGACGAAGGCGAGAGGGAAGGAGAGAACACGCAATATTTTGCAACAACAAAGAAACGGCTGACAACAATAACATTTATTACGGAATACCGTTAGATGGCCAAACAACCGTACGAAAAAAAAAACACAGAAACAAAAAGCACATAAAATAATGTAGAAAAGAGTAACACAGCTGATGGATGGAGAAAGGAGATGAAAGAGAGAGGAAGCAAAAAAGGGATGAATCTTTTGATTTTGATTTTCGTCTCCCGTCTCCTTTATTCCCTTCACCCCCCTTCAAATCAATCTCGCTCACACCGTCGCCGCTTCTTTCTGGTGTTTTGTTGTTTTGCCACCAAGGAGGTCTGTGCGAGCGAGATGGCGACGTGTTTCACCTGCCACAATTTATATTTTTACACAAATCGAACGTTAAATTGCAGCTATGGAGTCAATTCATCGGGGCGTTTTCGACAATCGCGTTTAATTCTATGGATTTACGGTTTTTTGAGTTCGAGACGACTTAATAAACAGCTTGGTAGAGGTTAGAGGTGGAGAAACATCGATGTCATCGATGTTTTTAAAATATCGATCCTATCGAAGTTTGACAAGGATTGTCGAAGATTATCCATCTCTACAGCTTGGAATGCACACTAGTTGCCAGATCGTCGGAGTTGTTGCGGCAACTTAAACCACAAAAAAAAAATAATTCTGAAAATGAAATTCATATATTTGGAAATTAAACTAAAAGTTTAGTTAAATGAATGACTATTAAAATTGTTGAAATTTACGTATTCTGAAATTGCAACAATAATTTCATAATAAATTGACTGTATGTTATTGAATTAATTTGTGAAAACATGTATAGGTATAAAAAATATCATATTTATACTTCTCAATTCTTTAAAAATATATTAGGTAAATACATAATATATGACTATATTAAATACATCTAAATAAAAATTTACTTTACTGAGTGTGCAAAACCGTGTTGGTTAATTCGATTGTCACTGCCTATCGATAACCACACACACTTCGCCTGCATTATTTTGTTGTTTATTTCACAATTTACACGGATTTGATCAAGGATGCCCAAGGAGAAGTCGACCAAGTCCCGCCGTCGTAGCCGCAGTCGCAGTCGCGATCCGAAAAGCAGCAGGAACCGGGATCGGAGTCGAGAACGAGATCGGGAACGGGAAAAGGAGCGGGATCGCAGGGAAAACAAGGACAAGGAGCGCAATCGTCGCCGGGAGAAGGACAGCAGCAGGGACAAGAAGCGGGAGCACAAGAGCCGCAGGCAGAGCTCCTCCTCCTCCAGCTCCAGCTCCTCCTCCTCGTCCAGTTCCTCCTCGTCCGGCGCGGCGCCCGGTGGTGGGCGCCGTTCGCCGCTGGCCAAAAGTTCGATGAAGCTGCTCCAGACCCTGGAAGCTCGTCGCCTTGTGGAGCAAAAGGATCGCCAGCGCAGGAAGGACGAGTTGAAGGCCCAGGAAACGCCCGAGGAAAAGCGTGCCCGCCGGCTGCGCGAAAAACAGGCCAAGGAGCAGCGGCGTCGCGAACGGATGGGCTGGGACAACGAATACCAGACGTACTCAAACGAGGACAACCCCTTTGGCGACTCCAATCTCACCTCAACCTTCCACTGGGGCAAGAAGCTGGAGGTAGAGGGCCTGTCCAATCTTTCCACAAAGACAGTGGAGGTGCTGTCGCTGCAAAAGCAGCTGGAAAACCGCCGGGAACTGGAGAAGGTGAAGAAACGGCGGCAGGAAAGGGAGCTGGAGCGGCAGGTGCGCGAGGACGATCTCATGATGCAGCAGCGCGCCAAGGAGGCGGTGCAGTTCCGCGAGTGGCAGCGCCAGGAGGACCAGTTCCACCTGGAACAGGCTCGACTGCGCAGCGAAATCCGCATCCGTGATGGCCGGGCCAAGCCCATCGATCTGCTCGCTCAATATGTGGCCGCCGGGAATGCCCCACTCGAGGAATCCCTGGAGATGCAGATGCACGAGCCCTATGTCCTGCTAAATGGCCTGCCCATGGAGGAACTGGAGGATCTACTGGTCGACATAAAAGTCTACGAAGAGCTGGAGCAGGGCAAGCATATAGATTTCTGGAACGACATGATCACCATTGTCCAGGACGAACTGCAGCGGCAGCAGAAGCTGCAGTCGGAGAGCACATCGCTGAATCAGCGCAGGGATGGCATCCACCAGGCGGTGGTCAAGGATGTGGCCGACATTTTCAGGGGCAAGAATGCCCAGCAGCTGGAGGAGATGCGGCAGCGCATCGAGGCCAAGATAAGTGGGCGAGCGGATGGCGTGGACATAAGCTACTGGGAGAGTCTGCTGTCGCAACTCAAGGCGCACATGGCCAGAGCTCGTCTGCGGGATCGCCATCAGGCCTTGCTGCGGGAGAAACTGTTGCTGCTCAAGCGGGAAAACGACGATGAGGCGGCGCAGGAGGAGTTGCCACCGCAAGTCAAGGAAGAGGAGATGGAAACCCAGGACGCGGAGGAACCCGAAGATGGCGACGGCCCGCCCGAAGACGAAGAGGATCCGTTGAAGGAACTGCGCGATGCAGTGCGCCTTTACCAGGCAGGTAACTACAGTCCACGTTACATACGCGAGGAGGATTTCACGGGCCGACGAGTGCAAAACGAAGATGACGACGACCAGCCGGAGGCAGAAGGTGCCCTCTACGAGGAGGATGATGATGAGCGGCGCACGCAGAGGCAGCGCCTGCTCATCCTGCATCCGGAGCGCGTGGACACCAATCACCTGACGCCGCAGGAGCTGCGCATGCGCAACGAGGCGCGCCAGGGAATGCAGGGCGACGAGGCCGAGTTCAGTGTGGAGACCACATTGGATGCAGTGCCCCAGCTGGCCACCGATAAGTACCGGCCGCGCAAGCCGCGCTACTTCAATCGCGTGCACACGGGCTTCGAGTGGAACAAGTACAATCAGACGCACTACGACATGGACAATCCACCGCCCAAGATCGTCCAGGGCTACAAGTTCAACATATTCTATCCGGACCTCATGGACAAATCGCAGACGCCGCAATACTTCCTCACTCCCTGTGCCGACAATGGCGACTTTGCCGTTCTCCGCTTCCACACGGGACCGCCGTACGAGGACATCGCCTTCAAGATCGTCAACCGCGAGTGGGAGTTCAGCTACAAGCGGGGATTCCGCTGCCAGTTCCACAACAACATCTTCCAGCTGTGGTTCCACTTCAAGCGATATCGCTACAGGCGGTGAAGGATGTGCGCTTATCGTATTCTCCCCGAAACTTATTTTTTTTGTAAACTCATATTATGCCCAAATAAAATGTAAGAACACAAATTGTAGACAACAAATTTGTATTTCATTACAGAAGAATGAAGGAAAATCAGGACTTTATAGTCCGCTCGCCACATCACATAATATTATTATCACACATTCAACATAACAATTTACATGTTTCCCTAACATGGTTTTCAGTATGTTTAATTTATATAGTTTTCAGATTTTTAATTTACCCTATGACTTTTGCAGAATCTATAGAGAGTATTCTAGTATTCTGAATAATTTTTTGAATCTTAAATTCAAGAAGAAATCAAAGTATGAAATCAATTTACGTATTTTAAATTATTAGAATTAGTATCCTCCTGTTCCAACTTTTTCAGCTTATAAACAGAAAGTTCATAAACATAAGTCTAGAAAGTGCAAGGAAATTGATATACTTCGATGGGCAGTTTATAGTTTATAGGTTTTGTCACTTTCTTTTTGTCCCATGATTCCCACTCGAATACTGTCATATCATTTCACTTGTTTCAACATATTTTAATAATTTAAGGATATAATTAAGCTATGACACAAATAAAGCTCTTCACATCAGACTGCAGTCCTTGATGGGCTGTTCGAGGACCTTTTCGACGGCTTCGCCACGCTCCGCCTTTTGAACCTGGGCCAGGACACTGGCATGCTGTGGAAATGCCAGGCAGGCGAGTTTCGAGTGGACCAGCTGCCCGTCGATGGCCACCTCGAAGGATCCCCGTCGTCCTTGGCGACAGGATACGTCCAAATCAGGCGATGAGGCCAGCAGAAATTCGCGCAGCAGGTGGCACTGGCCGCTAAAATTGCAGATGCCACTGGAGCATAATTAAACACTGTTATTTAAGTTAAATTTGTAAGTAATAGAGCCACGCCTCTTACCAGTATTCCACTTCCACCTTCACCATTACATAAAAGTAATCAAAACAAAAATAAAAGTAGCGCTTCAGCAACAGCTGTCACAAAATTATCGTTATCGTTTGGGAAAACTATCGTTACACTGAAACAATATTCATATTCAAAATTGTATTGAACAAAAATAATAGCAATATATGCAATAAAATTGTTCAAACCCATAATGCCCTCTTTTTCTCTAAATTAAATGTAATAAACCCAGTTAATTTATTATATTTCGGATTTCAAGTTTATTTTTCACATCTATAATTTATATAAAAAAAAACCTTAAAACTTTTAAATCCAAATTAATTTTTTATTAAGACTTCAAGCATTTTAAATTTTGTCTAATTTCATTACCGGGATTTATATGCAATTCTGGTATGAAACTAATAAGAATGTTCTTTCAAAAGCCCCAAATCCTTAACCCTTGTTGGCCCTGGCTCTAAGCAGTGTTTTGCAAGCGGCCGTGTGGGTTTTTAGTGGCAGTTCGTCTGGAAAATGTAGTAGATTAATGCAGAACTTAACAAATTGATCAAAATAACTCACATATTTTGTGATCACCCTGAACGGGCAGTAGTATATTCAGCTGCTCTGGCTTGGTGCAGACAAAAACGTAGGGACTCTCTGATTCGCCATCCGGAAACGCCTCCCTGTACTCCTCCTGCGGCAGACAACTGTCCACATGGACGCATCCCAGCAGACTGCTGGTGGGATAATGACTGGGGAACTTGATGTCGGGATCTGGGAATTATATAGTCATTCAAATGGAGTACATTAATGTGCATATTTCAGGACTTACCGCCGTAGAGCATCTTGTAAAAGCCCTCCATTTGGGCAATGTCGTCGGCATGTGGCTCCTTGGAGGTGGAGGCGATCCACAGTCTACCACGGTGTTCACTGTACCACACTCGTCCCTCGTGTCTGTTGGAAAAGTAGGATAAATTACACACTGATAAGAAAATGGAATAGTAGAACTAAATATCT
Source organism: Drosophila gunungcola (assembly GCF_025200985.1). Taxonomy (NCBI): domain Eukaryota; kingdom Metazoa; phylum Arthropoda; class Insecta; order Diptera; family Drosophilidae; genus Drosophila; species Drosophila gunungcola. Next base: position 426,803 of record NW_026453237.1, read on the forward strand.
GGCTATTAAATTCAAAATGTTAGTTTACATATTATATTAACTCACGCAATGCATATTAAATGGCATGATTAAGTAGTATATAAGTATAGGTTTCTATTAATTGTATGTGTATAGTATTTTAGCTTAAAATGGTTTCAATTTAAATTAAATTTTTTAGATATTCATATTCAGAAAACAATCAAATTAAATATAAAAATAATATATTTCTATTTAAAATAACTAAAAACCGCAAATAGTATTAAAATCTAAGCGAAAAATATTTAAATTCAGTATAAAATACTTGAATTTACTACGTTTTTTTTTTCAATCAATGTCAGGGAAATTAAATTTACAGGCACCAACTTTTTAATGCCCGCCACAAGCAGTGAAGCCCAAGGTTGGTGCATTGAGAGGCACTGTCGCATGTCCTGCATTTCGAGCAGCTCCTTGTCCTGCACCCGATTGTAGATCCTCTCCAGGCCATCACTTGCCGCTGTCGGAGCTGGCCAACCTTTGGCCTCCTTGCTGGGCTTGTAGACAGGCGGCTTGGCCATGTCCAAGTTGGGTGCGAGTGACATGGCCGAGTGTCCTGTGATCGAGTTAGCATTCCAGTTGGAGGCGCCACCCGAGGCTTTGGTAACAGCTGCCAGTTCGCTGATCACCTGCTGCTCATACTCCTTGGAGACGGTCGGCTCCTCCGGCAATTCCCGGCCAGCAAAATCCACGCGGATCTTGCGCTTCAGGCGACTGCCGTGCTTCATCTCCTGCATGTCGCTCTTCAGCTTCTCAAACTTTTCGCGCTCCACCTCGCTCAGCCATACGGAGTTTTCCTAAAAAAAAAAATAATATTTTTGTGCGTTAATAAAAAATGCAATTATTTTAATTGTTTATAGCAAAGACACACTTTCTTCCACCTCTTATGAGTAACTTTTTAATATTATTAAAAAGTTTATAACAATTTTTATGGCAAATGGTGCAAATGATGGAAAATCCTGAAAATGGATTGGAAAATATTTGAAAGTATATTCTTTATATATTTGCACCATTTATTATTGTAAATTAGAACCTTTTTGTGTGAAACTCCACATCGGCAAAAGTCTAGCATAGCAAATCTTACAAATTTTAAAAAGCAAATGGTGTTAATGATAAAATGTACCTCAAATTGGTTTAGAAACTTTTTTAAAAATATTTTTGCCCAACTTTTCATTGAGTTTTATAGTCAGAGAATTAGTTATTTTAAAAAATAAAATCATAGAAAATCATAGCTCATCTTGTGCATAGATTTTTAAGAAAAATGATTTTTGGAATTGAATAAAGGCAAATGGTCTTAGTGATGAAAATGCCTCAAATTGAATTTCTATATAAATTCACCTGGAAATAGTCGAGCTCATCGTCGATGACCGTAGTCCTCTTCTCGCTGTTTTTGTCGTACTCCAGCAGGCGATCCCTTTGGGCCAGGGCCTTGTCCAATGCCTCCTTGGAGCTGGATTCTTTGGCTGCTTCTTTGGAGGACTTCTTGCCCTGTTTGGGAGCTGTTTTCGTGCCCGACTTCTCCCTGGCCGCCTTGGCCATCTGCTGCTCCTCCTCGGTCGTGTGGACGGGATCGCCGCAGCATAAACAAGGACCACTGCCCTCCTGTTCGCAGACGATCCTGCCGCAGCCGAGGCAATTGTTGATCAACTTGTGCTGCGCCGCCTGGCAGTCGCAGTGCCGCCGGCCCTTTAGTAATATGGTGTCTCCCTGCACGCGACCATCGCTGGCATATAGATTCACATACTTTCCGGACTTTCCCTTGGCCCCCAGACCCTGATTTGCTTGGTTACCCTTGGGCGGCGATGTGGGCGGCAGCTGTTTAGTTGGCGTGCGACTTTTGGTATTATTACGCGGCTGTTTGCCACTCAATAACATGCGGCGGCAATTGAGCAGAAACATACGATGCTCCTCGTTGTCCTCGCTCAGTAAGTTGCCAAAATAACTATCGAATTCATAGTCATCTTTGATGTTCAGTATGGCTCTGCAAGACAATTTCGCCCATTGAGAGAAACGAGAAACCCATTTATTTGGCAATATCGGATACATACGACATCATTTGATCCGTGACCACACAATCCAGACATTTGGACAGCGTGTCCCGCACAAATTTCTCCATTTTTCACTCAATTAGTTGGTAAATTCATAAGAATTGTGAAATTATAAGGAAAAACTTTAAAAATCAACGCAGGCAAAAAGTAAACAGCTGTTAGTGTTGACCAGTGCCGTAATGTGAGCTGAGTTAGCAATCTTATCTTTACTCATTAGCCAACACTAGTTAAAATATATGATTAAATTAGGCAGCATAGTAACTAGTAAATACCCTAAGATACCTAAAATATAAAATTATTTAAGAGAAACTTTAAAATAAATAAAATTATTTAGAAAAAAATAGAATATAATAAAGTCTAACTAAAGGAAGTAAGTTTCCAAACAACCTGCTAGGAATGATTAAGTAGAAGAAAATCAATTATATACGAAAAGTAAATATAATACATTCATGAAAAAAATTTATTCATAATGTTTTATTATGCACAAAATGCTTTAATTGAGCATTATAAATAGTACCTTAAAATAATAACATAAAATGTGCTTTTGGCCAAGCAAACACGATAGCTAATGTACACTGTCATATTTTTTCCAGGAGAGAGTATGGCGCAACAGATGCGGCGATTAATTGCAGGCCGGTCTGTTCGCAAATAAATAAAAGCCGGTTCCCAGCCAACAATCGAACAGTTCCCAACAACATGTCGCCATATCGCCCGGAATTCTCTCCCTCGGAGCAAACGAAAATCGACGCGGAGTTCTCTAGATTGGCCAGTAAGTGTGGGAATGTGATGGTGAAATGCCAAACGTAAACGATAACGAAACCAACTATTCTGATAGACAACAAAAGTGTTTACCTGGATCACGCGGGCACCACTCTATATGCCGAAAACCAGGTGAAAGCCGCCGCGGAGCAGCTGCATCGGAATGTCATCTGCAATCCGCACACCTGTCGCCTTACCGGAGATTTTGTGGACCAGGTGCGATTCAAGTGAGTCCAACCGTGTCAGAAAAAATCACGGAGTAACTATGCAACTAATCCACTGTCATTGGACTGCCCTTATTGGGGTCTAACAAAAGATATAGATTACGACTCCAAACGTTAATGGGGAAGTCATTATAAGCAGGCACCGATTGTTAAGTGGCATTATTCCTCTAAAAGCTTAATGATACAAAACCCACCACAAATATTTATAACTTTTTTGTTGAAAAATGGTCATAGCTCATAATAATTATGCATTTTTTGCTTTATTTTAAAAATTATTTGGCTTTTGGATGTTTTGTAAAATTTTTATATATACATATAGCTATACAACAATTTTAAAAGTGTGGAACAAATTTCTGTGTAATATTTTTATAACGAATTATTTTTTACCCAAATTCATTTTGACATTCTTTTCCCTTATAAAATGGCTCAAAGAATGACTTATAATGGAGAAAAATTAACAATCAATGGACTGTTTAAGTTCAAAATGTATTAGATCTAGCTTATAGTCTTTAAAATGATGCATGTAATGTATAATTTTTGTATACAACAGTATTATGTTGTTGTTATTCAAGTACAAACTTATTGTAACATTTTATAAAACATTTAACACTTACTCTATTTCATCTATTTCAGGGTACTGGAATTTTTCAACACCACTGCCGAGGATTACCATGTGATCTTCACGGCGAATGCCACCGCAGCTTTGTCCCTGGTGGCGGATAACTTTGACTTTGGATCATCGGGCGACTTTCACTTTTGCCAGGAGAATCATACCTCGGTGTTGGGAATGCGAGAAAGGGTACGGGCAAATGGTATATATATGCTCAGGGAAGATGAGATCTCTGGCGGATTGGCCAATGGGAATGGGAAAGTTCAGGAAGAAACAATCACGAAAACCGGCAACTCTCTGGTCACTTTTTCCGCCCAATGCAACTTCAGTGGCTACAAAATCCCAATGGATGTCATTGAAAAAATCCAAAATGATGGCTTGCCCATAAGGGGAAAACAAATTTGGGGCCCTAGTAAGGAGAAAATAGACAATGGCCAGAACAACTATTATATTTGCCTGGATGCAGCCTCTTTTGTGGCCACCAGTCCTTTGGATCTGCACAAATACCATCCCGATTATGTGTGCCTTAGTTTTTACAAGATCTTCGGCTATCCCACGGGAGTGGGAGCTCTTTTGGTGAGTCGACGAGGGGCCGAGGCTTTTGGAAAACGTCGCTTCTTTGGCGGCGGCTCCATCAACTATGCTTATCCCCATGCCATGGACTATCAGCTGCGGGAGTCCTTCCACCAGCGCTACGAGGATGGAACCCTGCCGTTTCTCTCCATTGTCGGACTGCTCGAGGGCTTTCGCACGCTGGACAGACTGGTGCCCAAAACGGAGGAGCTAAGCACCATGGAGAGGATTTCCAGGTGGGTAACTTTTAATAGTCCAAGGAACCAAACTAAATCAACAATTCCCATTTGCAGGCACGTTCATGGCCTGGCAAAGTACTTGGAGGAGCAGCTGAAACAGCTAAAGCATGCCAATGGTGAGCCCCTCATCCAGTTGTACAATAAGATGGGCTATCGGGAAAAATGCCGCCAGGGTGGCATTGTCGCCTTCAATGTGCGCACGGAATCGGGTTCCTTTGTGGGATTCGGTGAGATAGCCTGTGTGGCGGCTCTACATGGAATCCTACTGCGAACAGGTTGCTTCTGCAACATTGGAGCCTGTCAATATTACCTTAATCTGGACGAGGATGCCATGGATGCGATTTACAAGCGGGCGGGACGCATATGCGGTGATTACTTTGATTTGATCGATGGCCAACCAACGGGAGCAGTGCGTGTGTCCTTTGGCTACATGACCACCATTCAGGACGTGAACAAGCTGCTCGTGATGTTGCGCTGCAGCTATCTGGCCACTAAACCGCAACAGCGGATCCAATTCATCGAAGATCAGGCGGAGCAATTGCCACCGGTGCTCAAGGAGCGAGTCCAGCAGTTAAGGCCAAAACTCCTCCAAATGGCCATATATCCGGTGAAGTCCTGTGCCGCCTTCAAAGTCGAATCGCAGGACTCATGGCCACTGACGGATCAGGGTCTGAAATATGATCGCGAATGGATGATAGTGGACATGAATGGCATGGCATTGACTCAGAAACGCTGCACGGAATTGTGCCTAATAAGGCCAGTGATCAAAGCTGACCAGTTGGAGCTGCAATTTGGCAAAGATTCCTCTGTCTTAGTGCCCCTTTCTCTGGAGGATCAGGCAGCCGACTCGGCAAAATGTGTCAGCAAGGTGTGTCGACAGCCCGTGGAAGGTTTGGATTGCGGCAAAGAGGTTGCCCAGTGGTTAAGCCAACATCTGGGCTTGGAGGGCCTCCGCTTGCTCCGGCAATCGGGCCAGCGAAACTCGTCCAAGGATCAGCAGAAGCTGAGTCTGGTGAATCAAGCTCAGTTTTTTGCTGGTGAACAGATCGTCGGTGCGTTCACTTCAATTCGAGGAACCCCTCGACGAGACTGTCGATCGTTTTCGGGCGAATATCATCATCGATACGGGATGCGCCTTCGAGGAACTCACCTACACGGCCCTCACCATCGGGGGCATCCAGTTCCAGGTGGAGGGTCCTTGCCAGCGCTGTGATATGATATGCATTAACCAAAGGACCGGCGAACGATCACCGGAAACCTTGACCACAATTTCCCGCCTGCAAAGCGGTCGCATGCGATTCGGCATTTATATTACCAGAGTAACTAACGATTTGCAAGCCAAAGGGCAGCACATGACCTGCGGCGATACTGTCCTGGTGGAGTAAGCTCTTCCCACATCACATAGCTACATAATTATCACAACTTTCATACCAAAAATAAGATTAGTATATCTACAGTTAAAAGAAGTTTTTAATTTATTCGTTTTCCAATATATATCTTGCAGATATTTTGATCACTTTTCGATATATTATATCCTCATTGGGTTTAATATTCCTATATTCGACTTTTCATAGCTTACCTTCGTCAAAATTAAAGTAACACTTTTAATATAAATAATCAGACATTCTAACGCAAACATTCACGCATAGTTTAAGCTTAAAGTAACCGGATACCTCTTGCCAGTGTCTTAAGCCTTTGAAAGGCTTTAATTGCTAAATAAACACAATCAAATCAATTTGTATATGCGAAAAATCTTGGGGAGGGATTCGAATTTCTAATGGGGAGTTAAGTGTCATTTTAAATCAAGCGCCCATCATTTTAATAGTATATGAATGTTTTTGAACATATTTTGTACGGAACCTTTGAACGTCAAAGCAATATGAATACTAATTTTGTAAAATACAATAATATTTTGGTTCTTCTGATTTATAAACTTCTTGAGTGACATTGAAAATGTTTCAAATAATCTCTAAAATAAGCTCTTAACAAATATATATTGAACTTTGGGTTGGCAACCCTGGTATCGGAGTGCCTGCCTATCGACGATAGACACTCGAAGCACTGTTCCCTGGCGTCGCAAAATTTGGCGACACTGCAATCGCGGTCACACTGGGGAGCAGAGCGGAAAAGCTGCTGGCGGAAAAACAATAAATGACACAATAAGAAGTATAATCAAAAATAAACAAAGAGGAAACTATAAAATATACAACACAAAATAAATAAAAGAACAGCGGAGGCCGCAGCACACACATACACTACAAGAAAGCAGCCGAAAAGTATGCAGCAAAAATGTGAATAACTACTACCAAAAAAGGAATCAACAACAACAAAGCATCAGCAGCAACACACGCACTCTGTTGTTGTTATATAAGTGTGTGTGCGAGTGCAGGTGTGTGTGCTTGCGTAGTAGTAAAAATGTAGCAGAACAACAACGGCTACAACAAAAGCGAAAAAAACAAAATGAGACAACGAATCTAAGGAAATTTTTGATACCACAAATTTTGTTAATAAAAAAAAGGAAAGAGGCAAGAAACAAGAAACAACGGAAAAAGGAGGAAACATAAAAGAAAAGCAAAAGAAATAAGCAGCTGGCAGACAGCGAAATAATTTGCCCCAAGAAATATACCACAAAAAGGAAAAGAGAAATCAAGAGAGAGCGTCCATCATCCACCAATACAAATTCAAATGAACATGCTACACAGTTTCAGCGGCGGCGACGTCAGCAGCGGTGAGTGAGAAACAGTTATTGTCCTGGCTCTGGTCCTCTTTTCCCTCTCTTCCCTTTTTTTACCACTCTCTACACACAGAGAAAAACTGATGACAAACCATTTTTAGATACCAACATCTTATTTGAAAATATAATAATCAGAAATCAATATTTTTGAAAAGCTAAAAATTTTATATTTATAAAAATTATTTGAATAAGGAGTCATTTGATAAATTTACAATTTTAGAACCAGATATCAGCATTTAATTTGTTATTATATATTCTTATACCGCAGAGTCCAGCTTTTTATTTTGATTAGTGAGAACATATGTACATATATGAATTCAATTAAATTGGATTTCGATTTTAAAATATAAAGACGATAATAATTAGCTGAAAAAATAAACAAATGTGTTGCGCAGCTGTGATTTTGTGTTGTGTACTTATTTTTGCAACAACAACAGTAGCAAAACCAATTACATATCATGCATACACACATACATACGCATGCCAAAATGCCAGGACTTCTGTCTGTGTATGTGAAATGTTGTTCTTGGCGTTGATGCGTAGAAGGTGCGAAAGTGAAATGATTTGGTGTCGTTTCTTCAAGAAAAGAAAGGGAAAGAGAAAAAAAAATAGAAATAAGATTTTTAGAATACTAGTTCACTGTTCAATTTGGTCAAGTGGTATACAGAATTTACAGAAATATAACATTTGGTTATTCCTTAAAATATATATATATTTTTATGTTTGCTAGAAAATTTTTTTAATTAAGTATTAATGTAAATAAAGTTTCTTAATAGCAATTTTACTTTAAATTTAAACTGCAAAGCAACTAAACAGTTTTCCTTAATGTCTTACTATTTAATCTTTAAAGAAATGTTTTAAGCTCTTTTTCACTGTACTTTGAAAGTTTAGGCAAGCGAACCTTTTTGTAATTGCTTCAATGAACTCGGCAGGGGGTGTTATATGAAATATGGAATCCGAATATGGGGAAACATCCGAATAGACATGTACACACAGTGACATTGTGTATAAAGGCCAGTTCTTTGAACTCGAACTTTTTGAATAATACTCTGCGATTGAGTTAACTTAAGTGGCGATATAACATAGAAGTTATTCGTAAAAACTAAATTTGGAGTTAATTAATTTATTTATTACGTGGGCATTTGTTATATCGAACTGTTCATATTTTTTGAATGGGATACAAAATGGAGTTTGATATCTATCTGATGGGTTTGTTAAGCAATCACGTATTCAAATAGAGGACTTCACCTTTTAATTGACTTATTTTAATTTTATTTTTTTCCTTTTTTTCATTAAAATTGAAAGTATGCACTTTCCCGGTTAGCGATTAATGCATATTTTATGCCACCGGAAATTGTGAGATTCGCTGACCAATGCTACTAATTAAACGGCACATCAGATATTGTTTTCGGACAGCAGATTGCACTCAGGTGGATTCCAGTTAAATTGGCATCGATTGAATGACATTTTTTCCTACCCAATTAATTTCCTGCCAATTAATTGGAATTACCCTGACCATGCGAAATGCAAAGTTCATGGCCATAAGGTGAATTTGGCATTAATCCGCTTTTTGTCTCTGCTTTTCATCCTGCGCTTACCTTCCTGCGCAGCTAATTGGCCGTATATATATCGTGTATGGCGTGAACAAATCGTATGTAGCGACCCTTAGTGCCGGACGGATCCGGTAATTGCATTACGTCGTTCAATGCGATTACGCCTGGCTAGTTCTTCAAACCACACCCTCTCCTACAGGCTGCCCTCTCATTTGAAAGTCATCAAATTGCCCGCCAATTAATGTAATCAGAGAAGCGCGCACAATGTCCGGGTTTCTTTTCTCACGTTTACCATTCGGGGCTGCTCGGATATTCCCGTTCTGTAGCAGACACTGATCAAAAATTCATTGCCTAATTCGATTTTAATTCTTTGAGAAAAATTGCACATAAAAGGTGAATTGAAAAGTAAGCCGCGAACATTAAGGTATATAAATAAAAAATCCCTCATACAATATCAAAATTTTTCTTAGTGCATTATTTGCTGCTATGCCGCTGCCAATTTATAAGATGTTATAATATTTATGACATGATTAAGAGGAAAATTAAGAAATAAAAATCATAGCATACATTGTAGAGCAAAGCATTGAATAAAATTATTTCCACAACTGGACACTTTATTTTTAGTAGTAAGATGTATTTTCAACCTATGTTTTCAAAGATAGGTTCTTATGGCAAAAGTTGAAAACAAAGTTATAAAAACTGTAAGATCACACTACGTATGGGTAATAATTTATGACGTATACGCACTGTTGCGCACTGTTAATCAATAAAAATATAAATGGTTTTAAGAACAGTATAAATATTTAATGTACTGTCTTCACAGTATGTACAAGGTAAAAGTAACTTTCAACTTGCAATTGTTCAGTTTTACTTTGCGAAATGCCAAATAAAAAAATCCTCTTTCAATCCCATTTGCACATTCTTTCGTTTATTAAATCCCCGTTTTATTTGTTTTTTTTTTCCTGTGCACACACTCGCACACATGCGGGTAAACGTGTGTGTTGCGTCTTTTGTTGGATAACAAACATATGTTTGAGCAATATGGCTGCCCTGGCATGGGATTTTATGCGTGTGTGAGGGACCCTCCCATGTCTTCATTGTTGTTATTGTGTTACAGGCAACAAATTAAGGAGGGAGCATACACACACTCCTACACTTGCCATCCCTCTCTGCAAAAAGAGAGTAGGGAGAGAGAAAGTGAGGCATCGCCTTTCAGCGTCTCATTTGTCGTCTCTTTCTGCCCTTCGTCCTGTCATCAGCTGTTTTATGTTGTTCAGGGTCAAGTGTCAGCGTGTGCGTGCACGATTGTGCATGTTTGTGCGTGTGTATTGGTAGCGTCGCAGGTGTTGCCGCTGCCTAGTCCTCTCTTTCGCTCTCTTCCGCATCGCTCTGTTGTTATAGGTTAGAATTCAAGGAAGTTTTTTAGCATCCAGTCAAGGTTACAATGCGCATACACAAATACCACTGCTCTACTGCTCCATAACACATGTACACACACCCTGTTTATTGCAATGTTTCACTGAAATTGCAGTGCGAATTGAAAATAAACAACATAGTGCATGTGTCGATCTGCCCGAATGCACTTCACGTTTTCCTGCCGCCTCCTCGACCATTTCCAATGTGGTTTCTACAGGCCAAGTCCGGTATGTTAGATACTTTGAAAATGTCAAAAAACTACTTCGGGTTATATTAACCGATTAATAGCAAAGGGTTATTTTTTTAAATACCTGTCTTTTTTTTTTTAAATATGTTATTTACTTGGACAGTTTTTTGTTTAAACCATGTCATTTAAAATGTAAAATATTTTAGTGAACAAAATTTGAATTAATTCCTTTGTAACTGGCATTTTTATTCAAAGTTTGTCACATTTTAATAAGCTCAGAAAATACTAATAAAATTTTTATAAATATTTTGAAAGTGCAAAAAATTTCTTTGAATTATTTTAAATTTTGTATGTATTCAAGATACACTGTTTTTTCAAATTTAACTGAAGTATTAGTTCTTGACACATTTATGTTTTTTAAATTACTTGTACATTATTAAAAATCATACTTTTTCTACATTTGTTTTATATGTAAAATGAGTTTCAAAATAAAATTAAGTTGCCTAATTACTTTATATAATTTAAATAACTATTGGGATTGCTTTTTAAAGCTGCACCGTAGCCACTTTTCACTGTTTACAGAACTGTTGCAATTTCTTTAAAAACCTTCCCTTATCGATTTTGTTTCCGGCTCCCATGTCCTGGGTCCTGGCTACTGAGTCCTGGGTCCTGGACATTGGCGGGCCATGTCACGTAGCGGCGTAAATCCTTTATATCCATTCTAATTAGAAGCGAGCCCTGCCTTTCGTCTTCCTCTCTTCCTCTCTTTCCTCCCTTATTTCTTCTTGGGCTTCCCCACTTCGTGGTCGCTTTATCTTATTAGCATATTTGTACATAGAACAATGCCGCCACATTTACATACGAGTACAGTGCTTGTAAAATCTCTAAGATTCTAAGAAATCTTAATAGAATTTTAATAAACAAAAAACTTTCTTGTATTTTTCATATTTTTCACGTTTCAAATTTCGACGTGCAACAGGTTCTACAGTATTGTAATTGTAATTATTGTTAAAAAAAAACCGAAATAATTAAAAAAAAACATTAAAATGCGTGCTCTAAGTTATAGCCAATCAAAAATTAATATTTCTTAATATTTGTTAGGATTTGTTATCAGAATTTTTCGGCTAAGGAAGGAAGTATTAATAAAAATGGAATTCACCATATTTTAATAATAAACCATTAGTTTATAGGCAATAGTTCTTATATTTTTAATTTTTTTTTAAACCTTAAATAGCCTTTTTTTTGGAGTTCTATTGATCTGAACGTTTCTACATTACGCATACGCACTGTGTTTGGCCATTTATTTATGTATATTTATAAATGTTATATGGGGGCAGCGAAGCATAGGGACGATTTGTACACAGAAGCCGACGAAACAAAAATTGACAGCGATGACAAAATGATTGACGTCGGTCCGTGGACTCCAAGAGCAAACGCAATCCCAGACGAGTTGGGGGCAGGACATTGGGCATTGGGCACTAGACACTGGACACTGGGCTCCAGGATTCGGAAGGACCCGGTGGTGGCACTCCGGCATGTGCAATCAATCAAAGCATATTTATTGGGGCTCTGCTACGAGTGCTCTGTGGGGAAATAAGAAATGGGCGTGTAAGTGTCATGTCGGTCGTTAGGAGAGGTCCAGGGATTATCAATAACCAGAAGCAGGCAAATAAGTAACTTACAATATCGAGGACACGAGTGTCTTTCATTTTTGTTAACCCATCGAATCTCTAAATCCTTCGTTTTTATTTTAATTTATTATACACTTGATACATAAGGCCTTTGAAAAATGTTTGCAAAATGTTTAATTTAAATACAGTTTTAGTCCATCAAGAGTAATAAATATAATGTTCACAAAAATATTATCATCTTTACATGGTTATAACAAAACTCTCTGAAAAAAATATTTTAGGTGGTTGTTTTAAAAGTCTTAACACCATTAATATTTTGTGAAAAAAAAAAAACATTTTTTGAAATATACATGTAAATAGCTCACGTTTTATATCTTTTAACATTATCTAATAGCAATTCCCAACTTTTTAATGTGACTTAAAGTATAATTATTTTAAATAAATGGTACTCAACATTATTTATTGTAAGCAGGCCACGTTAGATTAATTTAAAAAATTATATAATGGATTACAGAAGGGTCTTAACATTACTCAATAAAAACTCTTAAAAATTTTCTTGAAATCTTTTAAAGCATAAAAAAGTGATATCTTAAAAATATTAATTGGCCCTTTTCCAGCGGAGATCGAACTGAAGGAGCGGCTGATATCCAGCGTGAAGAAGGAGGTGAAGCAGCTGATGGAGGAGGCGGTGACCAAGAAGTATGTCCACGAGGAGAGCAGCTCGGTGACCTCGCTGTGCGGCGCCGTGGAGGCATGCCTCAGTCATGGTCTGCGGCGGAGGGCCCTGGGTCTATTTAAGACCTCCTCCACGACGGCGCTGATCCAGAAGATAGCCAAGATCTGCCCGGAGGCGGACTACGTGAGCAGGCGGCTCCTCGAATTGGAACTGGCCCAGGAGTCGAATGCGGTGAGTGGCAAGCGCTCCTCCTCCAGCAGCGATAGCATCATCAAGCCGAAGCTTTTGAGCAAGGGCAGCGGGAGCAGCAACTCGGTGACCACCATCAACACGGTCTCCAATGGGGCGGCATCGTGCTCCGGAGGGGCCGGGGCAGGAGGAGTTGGTGCCATTGCCCCACTCGGCAAATACCTGTGGATCCGACTGGCCCTCTACGAGAAACGGCTGGCCAAGATCATCGAGCATTTGGTCAGCAATGCCAATAGCTACTACGATCGCGAGGCGCTGGTCGCCGATCCGGACTATGGCTCCATCCTCAGCTCGCTGCTGGTGGGTCCTTGTGCCCTGGAGTTCACACGGGCCAAGACCGCCGACCACTACTGGTCCGATCCCTGTGCCGATGAGCTGGTGAGTAGAATACTAATAGCAAAAACTGCCCTTTCATACAAATTAAACATCAAAATTAGTTTTAAAAAAAAAGACGCAAAAATATACCTACAAAGTTAAACATTTACGATCTAGTTTAAAACTTTGTTGTAAGAAAACCTTTAATATTTTGAATATAAAGTTTTAAATTTAAAACGTATTTAAAATATATTACGCATTTGTATTTTAAATATTTAGTTTTAAATTTAAAAATCCGTTAATTTAGTACAAGTTCGAGTTTAATTTATGAATTCATTTTAAGCCATCTATATTGATTCTTAATTAAACATTGTTTAGGGCCATTTGGACTTTGATAAAAGTAAAATACTTAGGTTACCCATTAACCTATTTTATACTTTTTTAATTGTATGAAAATTGTATTTCCTTTTAGTAATACCTTTTACAACGCATTACGGTCATTAATTTTTTTTTTTTAAACTATTTATTTTTATTGAACTAAAAAGCTTTGCACTTACAATTGGAGTAAAATTTACAATTTATAAAATTTGATTCCCCAATTATCATGTTCCTTTATTATTATATTTGTTCCATTGTGCTTAAAAATATTTGATTTTTAACAAATTAATTTTTAATAACAGCAACCAAATGTCATTACTCTAAACTAATGATTATGTGTATTACAATATAATTATAGGAAAGCAACAACAAATGTAACTGATCAATATTGTTTTTTAAATAGAAATGAACAATGATCATTTTTAATTTGTTATTAAATATAGCTTTTATTATTTACGGTTCCGGGTGAAAGTCCCCTGCTATTGCATTGCTTTAATTTATTGGAAGTGGGCTGCAAAGAAATGACTGAATATGTATTCCAACCATTTCCCCCACCAGGTGCAGCGGCACAGGATCAGTTCGGGCAACCGGACGCCGCCCACCACCCACCGGCCCATCATCAATTTCAAGCGCAGCCTGCACACCAGTTCGGAGGACACGAGCAGTGGCTCCTTCAAGGCCTGCTCGCCGGCGAGCGTGGCCAAGGACTATGTGGAGTCACTGCACCAGAACTCGCGCACCACGCTGCTCTATGGGAAGAACAACGTGCTGGTGCTGCCCAAGGATGTGTCCGAACCGATGCCCGGCTATCTCAGTCTGCACCAGAGCATCCAATCGCTGACGATCAAGTGGACACCGAACCAGCTGATGAACGGCTACAACGACGGCGATGGCGGCGACAAGAGCTTCTACTGGAGCTATGCCCTCAACATCAACGTGGACGAGATCGTCTATGTGCACTGTCACCAGAATCGCGGTGGCGACACCGGCGGCACCATCATCCTGGTGGGTCAGGATGGCGTCCAGCGACCGCCCATCCATTTTCCCGAGGGCGGACACCTTCAGGCGTTCCTCAGCTGCCTGGAAACGGGCCTCCTTCCGCACGGCCAGCTGGATCCACCGCTCTGGTCGCAGCGAGGCATTGGCAAGCTTTTCCCCTGGCCGAAAAGCGTGCGGCGACACATCCTGCCCTCGGTGATGGAGGCAGGTGGCGGTGCCGCCGACGAGACGCCCATCGACTATGTGTTCCGCGTGGTCAGCAAGTGCCAGCACGAGGAGTTCCGTGAGTATAGATCAGCTGCGGTCAAAATAATAGTAGTGGTACAACGTAAAACGTTATATTTAGAAATATACCTCAAGGCGTAGGACAACTTTTCTTTTTATTTAGCAAAAAATTAGGTTTAAAAACTATTGTAATTTCAATTTTCAAGGACTCTAAAAACTGTTTATAATTCCTTGAAATTCACTTTTCAATATACTGGACGGCAGTTCATGTAGTGACGATGCGCACCAAGAGCGTGTGATGGTCCGAACGTGACGAGTAATACACCAATTGAAAGGTATCGCTTAAGGAAAAATGATTGCGTACCAAGACTTTAGAGAAATTATTTGGTACAGGAGAAAAAGTGTATTTATTTAGTCGAATGTTTTTTCATTTTTCGTCATAAAATTTGATATCTAAAATCGATCGTCATGATTTTTTTTTTTCTCATTAAGGGGTGTTCTTGTTTGATTACAATTTGGAAAAACAACCAAATATCCTCGTTCATTTGCACTTTGTGTTGGAATAAAAAACGTTTTTAATATCTGATAAATTTATAAAACTTTGAATTTAAAAACATTTATTTTACAAATCTTTTTTGAGAAATATTAAAAAAAAAAATTTCCAATAATAAATGTAGATCTTCATGTTTGTCCCATTTAGTTTATGGTATAAGCTTTAAGAAAATGTACAAGATGTATCAAAAGTTGCTCAAAAACTATAACCATAAGCCAAAAAGCTGCTATTATTTTGACCGCAACTGTAGGCAGACAGGAGGCAGTTGCCCATACTAAATCCTGTATCCATTCCAGTGGCCAGTCATCCGATCCTGGAGCTGGGGCGGTCGAGTCCGCGACGGAAACATCTGGGCAGCTGCTCCACCACCGGCAGCAGCGACTGCTCCAGCAAGAGCCTCTCCATCGACCAGAGCAGCTGCGAAACGCCACTGATCCAGGCCAGCCAGAGCACCAGCATCGAACTGGTCTGCTCCACGATGCGCAGGCAGATCATCTCGAGGGCCTTCTACGGCTGGCTGGCCTACTGCCGCCACCTCTCCACGGTGCGCACCCACTTGTCCGGCCTGGTCAACGGTCGCATCATGCCGGATCGTAAGTCATCTCTGTTCTGGGAAATTCAATTAACCAGTAAAATTTATTTATAAACATATAAAGTAACCCAAACTTGAGAAAACACCACCCAAAGCTGTATCCCTTTGTGGTTATAGGTTATCAAATAAAATAATACAAATACAAATACAATTTCTAGACAATCTAATTTATAAACTTTTAAAAATTACTTCAAACACTTAAAAATTTCATATAAATCCGTATTACTTTGGGAGCTTCTCAGATTATAGATTTTATGTTTAGATATTGATGTATTTACTTTCTGCCAATTGATTTATATCCTTATCTGGCTACTTAACAATAAGTTTTACGTAGTTAAGATATCTATTAACCTAAAGAAAGCTACAAAATAACCTAAAACGAATGCTTCTTTTAAATTAATTAATCAATTCACTGCATTTGAGAACCTTCTTAAAGCTTATTCTATGAAATATATTACTTTTAAACAAACCCATTAGGTCGGGATATAGCTTCGGTTTTTAAAATTGATGCTTAATTTTGTTTTCGTTTGTTGGATAATTCAATTTAAGCAATTACTTAAAGATTTATACATTATTTTGTTTTCACAAAACTTAACAGCCAATGAGTCATTTAAAAAACCTCCACTATTTATATTTTAAAGCACTTAAAGTGTAATGGTTATATACAAATAACTTCAGACATGATCGAAACAAGAAAATATAACTAAAAATAGTTTTATTTATTTTTATAAGCACAACTATTAAGACATTTCATTCAAACGAGTTGCCCCTGAAGACAATTTGAACATGAAATTTATTGAATACCAACTAATAGACCAATTTTCGCCACCAGTGGCTGCCGATGAGGAGGGTCTGACCCGCGAAAAGTGGCTGGCGATGCACGAGGATGGCGTGCTCACCGGCGAACTTGAGCTCTATCGCCTGGTCTACTTCGGCGGCGTGCAGCCCGATCTGCGCAAGGATGTGTGGCCCTATCTGCTGGGTCACTATGCCTTCGGCTCCACGGCGGAGGATCGCCGGAAGCAGGATGAGACGTGCAAGCACTACTACGAGACGACGATGAGCGAGTGGCTGGCGGTGGAGGCCATTGTGCGTCAGCGGGAAAAGGAGAAGACGGCTCTGGCAGTGGCGAAATTGAGTGCTGAGCAGGCACGCCTGGCGGCCAAGACCTCTAACTCCCTCAATCCCCACCAGAAACTCACCAACGGCAGTCGCCAATTGGAATTGGAGCAGCGAAATGGCGATGAGGATCAGGAACACATCATCATGGACGAGGGCGAGAATGATGTATTCGATGACAATGACTTTTCGGATATATCCGATCCAGGGGATCTGTTCGACGAGCCGGCATTGGGCCAGGAAGCCGAAGAGCAGGACCAGGAGCAGGAGCAGAAGAATCCAGAAGATGAAGAGGAGTTATTAGCGAAGCATGAGGATCAAGAGGACCGTGGAATGCCGCGACTCAGCGAACAACTGGTTTTGGAGTTCCAGAACATAGACAGCATGGAACCGTTGCGCTTGCAGGAGAACTGTTTCGCCGATTCAGAGAACGAGAACGATCTGGGATTGGGTCTCGATGGCAGCGGCAACATCCTGCTGCTGAGCATCAAGAGCTCGCCCTCGACGAGCAGCTATGAGACGGTGGGCAACGAGTTCGTGGACATGGCGGAGGCCAAGCTGGAGGAGGAGGAGGAGGAGGAAGAGGAGGAGCTGCCGCCGCCGGGTGAGCTGAGCAAGTTCCACAGCGCCGACGATGTGAGGCTGGACAGCCAGCAGCAGCAGGAGGAGGAGGAACTATCACAGCCGGCCACGGCGGTGATAATAACCGAGGCAGCATCGCTGGACGCCCTGGACGACGATGCCACCGAGGAGTTTACCTCGCGGAAGACCAGTCTGATGTCACCCCTCAACGAGGACATCACGGTGGTGGCCTCACTGGACGCACTGCAGGAGCCCAAGTCCGCCTGCGTATCGCCTGCTAGCTCCAATGGCGGTGTCTATAGCGTCGAGTTGCTGGAACAGTTCGGCCTCAATCTGCACCGGATCGAGAAGGATGTGCAGCGGTGCGACAGGAACTACTGGTACTTCGCCAACGAGAACCTGGACAAGCTGCGCAACGTGATCTCCACGTACGTGTGGGAGCACCTGGACGTGGGCTACATGCAGGGCATGTGCGACCTGGTGGCTCCGCTCCTGGTCATCTTCGACGACGAGTCGCTCAGCTACAGCTGCTTCTGCAAGCTCATGGAGCGCATGATCGAGAACTTCCCCAGCGGCGGGGCCATGGACATGCACTTTGCGAACATGCGGTGGGTATACCATACTATACATCATAACCTATATAGCTATAAACGAAATTCGGTTGAACTAATCGCTGGTGCCATACAGATCCCTCATCCAGATCCTCGACTCGGAGATGTACGACCTGATGGACTCGAATGGCGACTACACGCACTTCTACTTCTGCTACCGCTGGTTCCTGCTCGACTTCAAGAGGGAGCTCGTCTACGACGACGTCTTCGCCACCTGGGAGGTGATCTGGGCGGCCAAGCACATCGCCTCCGGCCACTTCGTCCTCTTTTTGGCCCTGGCCCTGCTGGAGACCTACCGCGACATCATCCTGTCCAACAGCATGGACTTCACCGATGTCATCAAGTTCTTCAATGGTAAGAACAATTATCTAAGAACTTTTATTGACTGCATATATTATATTTAATATAAAATATAGGGGAAAGAACACTAATTTGTTACTTTCCTTTTTAAATTTTAATTAAAAAAATATTAAAAACCTTATAAGAATAAGAAACCAATCCTTATTTAATGCAGTTACTAGATTTACTTGGCAGCCAAATTGGGCTTTAAAGTTGACTGAGGTTTATATATTTATAACTACGTATTTTACAATTGTTCAGATATTATTCGTGCTATTTACCTAAAATAATTTTTGAAAATGGTAAACAATTTGAAAATCTTTTGATATAAATTTGTACATAAATAATAGCCTTTATATAATAAATATTTTGGTTTTTTTCATTAAAAAATCAATCACTTATCATCGACATACAAAAGTATGTAATCAAGAAATCATTTTTTGTATTTGTCTTATTTTTTGCCCAAAAAAAAAAACGCTTGTTCTGCAAAAATGCATTAAAAGTACAAAATAAATACCTTTTTTGGAAATTTTAAATAAAAGTATTTAATGATGTTAAAGTTAAAGTTAATAAGTTAATTAAATCTTTATTACTGCAATTTTTGCAGAGATGGCGGAGCGCCACAACGCCCAGTCGATCCTGCAGCTGTCCAGGAGCCTGGTCCTCCAGCTGCAGACCATCATCGAGAACAAGTAAACGCAGGAGAAGCCATCGTCATCAGTCATCCATCGTCAGTTCCTGGAGACCTCAGTTCCCGATCAGTATTGAGCACTGCGATGTACTAAGTAGCTAGCACCTAGAGCATAGAATCGTAGAATCGGAGTTAGAAAGCGCTTGGGGGATACATAATACCAAATACATACATATACCAAATACCATATACATTATACCATATACCATAAACCATATACCATATACCATATACCATATAACATATATGCACCCTAGAGATTGCAATTAGCTGAGGTTCTCGTTGAGGTTTTTTAGGGAGGTTTCCCGTAATCCGCAATGGTTTTTTTTATATATATATATATAAATTTTTTTTTTTTGGAAACGGCTGGGAATCGCTTAAAGAAATTTAGCAAAATTAAGGAAATTGTAGTGACCTGAAAAACAAAAGCGAGAAAATCAAGTGGAAAACGAACAACGTAAAAAAAAAGAAGATAAACTATTTATACTTATACAATATACATGCATATACCGATTATATTATATACAGGCAGTTGCATATTTATACGTTTTGTATATTCGAGAGAACCAGGGGGTGGATCACGTATATGGATATTGTATTAGATATCGTCTATATATGGCAATGCTGTGCGGCTGCGACTGCGGCCAACTGTTGTTAATGTTATGTTATGTTATTGATTTGTCAAATAATCAGATATATTATATATACACACACCTATATTGATAGATATTCGGGGGGAAGATGTGGAAAGCTCTAGTGAGTTGTTTAAAATATATTTAAATCATTGGGTGATTTGAAACATTTAAAAGTATTTAAGAGGCATTATTAAGTCCCTGGCAACTTGAAATTGTTTAAGAAACTGTATAGAAATGTAAGACTTTGATTTCTTTTTCGGGAGATTTAAAATCTCCAGAGCTTTTCAATGGCACCCCTGAATCAAATTGCAATTGTTCGCTTAGTCGATTTGGTTTTCTCCTATTTTTCATTTGTAGCTGCAAGCGTTGAGAAAAAACATTTTGTATTTGAGTGGCCCGACAGGTGGATCCTGGGGTTATATATCTATAGGTGAATCGAACAATTGACGACACTCACACATACACACATGAAAATATACATATATATATATACATATGTTACGAAATTTGTTATTGACGGCTGCGAAACGTTGAGTTTGTTTGTATTAGCAGAATTAATATGCAACCCAAATATATATAGATACATATATGTATATTAAACCAATATTTATACAAATATTAACCCAAGCATAAAAATATAGAGTTCGGAATGTGTTAGCCGTATATATTGTTATAATCGAAAACGATTCGTTGCTCTTCTCAGGCAAAACTATCTAGTTTCTATTCGGTTTTTCGTTGTTTTTTGGTAAGTGCAGGCGCACCAAAAATCCCTCCACTGGGCTTATATACAACTTATATAGAACTATATAGAGCAAACACTTTGTGTGGAATCTAAGTTAATGCGAGTAGCACGCTTTTTGTGTATGAAAAACGACAAACGAAAAAAAAAACGTCAAAAATCGAAAAACCCAAAAAAAAAAAACTTAATGTGATTTCTTGTTGCTTCTTTGAATATTGATATTTTTGTAAGCGCTAAAACGTATGTATATATATATATATATATATATATATATATATATATATATATATATATATATATATTATACACATAACGAAAGCGAAGGAGATGGCAGGCAACAGAAAGAGATGGAGAATGAGGGGAAGAGGGAGCGAGAGATATATTTTACACTTGACTGGGGGAAAAAAAGAGGGGGATATGCAAGTCAGTCGAGTCCAACCAACATTTTGGCCACACTTTTGATACACATATTCGACAAGAGATCTACTGATCTACTGATCTACTGACGAAAAAAAACACTATATAGAACTAAAACCCGTAGAGCAAGGCAGGAACTCTCGCTATAATATATTCAATCGTAATCAAGCTAAGCTACATGCATATATATTTATACCCGTCTGTGAAGAGACGCCACCTATAGAGCCCGAGCATATAGAATATTACGTTACCCAAAATTGTAACCACATATAGCATACGCATGAATATTACAAATATTTTATGTTCCAAGCGAAGCCACATAAAAAGCCCCTCCCAAAGAAAAAAAAAAACCAACGATCAATGTATAATTTAACGAAACCATGTCGAAACGAAAACAAAATAAAAGGAATTATGTAATAATAATGTTTACAAGAAAGCAATCCGTAATACTTCAAAATGGTTTTTTTTTGGGTTCTTGGAGTTTAGTCAAATTCAAAGCACATTTCTCAAGAATTTTTTGTTGTAACTTGGCCAAAATGATTTTGTGTTTTGGATTTTTTCGGAAATTTGATACTCGTTATAGATCTGCTTTAAATAATGCAAAATTGAGTACATACAAAATATAAAAAAGTATTTTTAAAGTGTAAAAATTTTTCCACAATTTTGTTTTTGCTACATTTTGTAAAATTTTGTTGCCAAAATTACCAGTGACAACAAATTTAACAGAAATGATTTAATAAACTGATTTTTGTCAGTTTTGCAGGGAATTTATTGTAACAAATTTCAAAATGTGCATTCAATTAGGTTTCACATTGTCTAATTTGAGTTAGATTTTACTTTGGCTCAGAGAAAACCTTTTGTAAATTAAATGCTTAGTTTTATCGTAAATTCTATGTCAAATATTTCTAGTGAGGTCATTGGAGAGTTTCGAAAAATGCAGCATTCCATATATTTAGGAAATCCTTCTCTGAAAACCAGCACTCATCTGCTGCTGCTGCACAGCTGGATGCCCGTGACCCCAAAAAAAATTTCTGGGCAGAATTCCCGCTTTGCCAACACTTTGCGTCGCCTGCACCTGAGACCGAAATTGAGAAATATTTCGGTACACACGAATCCGCAGTGAGCAGGTTATGTTGGGCACTCTAATGGCTCCAGCGGGGGGTGGTGGGGTGGTGAGGTGGTGGGGTGGAGCAGGGTGGTAGGTGGCGGGTTACATGGCCAAAGCGCAAACTCAATGCGAAGCAACAGTAGGCCACGAATTACACCGAAATGTTTTCATCCAAATTTGGGGCAGACTTGTAAGCACGGAGCACGGGGGGTCGTTTTAGGGCGGGGGTTGCCCAGGAGTAAAAGGGGGGGGGGGGGGGGGGGGCAGGGCCGAAGTGGGATGAGGTAAGAGCTCAGCGGGCTTGATGTCCTGTTGCTTGTGGCTGGATTTTGCGGCACACAGCCAGCGACTACGACGTCAGCAAAATTGCGAGCTCAACATACACAAACACACGCAAAAAGAACACAGCAGCGGTCATACCTATAGTGATATTATTATTAGTGATTGTCTTGAAGTTATAGAAATAATTATACAATTGCTTTTTTTTTTAACTCTATTGCCTATTAAAATAATTTCACTTACAAAGTCTTTCATTTATAGAAGTTACATTTAAACAACTTCATTACATAAAAGTTCGTCTGTACGTTCCTTCAATTCGAATAATTTCTGTTGATTTTTTGAAGTTTTATTTATTATTTGTATTAGGAAAATAGAAAGTGTCTGAAAATTGATCTGCATTTAAAATATTGAAAAAAAAAAGATTTCAGGACTATTCTTATAGATTCAAAGAGTTCTTAAACGCTCTTATATCGAAAACATCGGTATATATTTGATTTTAGGAAAAATATACATTATGATCTCACGGTAATACAAAATGTTGAATGAGTGTTAAGACTTTGACCTTGGCTGTGCGCGCATTTGTGTATGTGTGTGGCGCTTGAAAGTGAGAACGAGACGGGCGAAATGCGAAAAGCGAAAAGCTTCAGAAATGGGATGTAAAGGGAAAGGAGCAATGGAGCAACGGAGCAATGGAGCAATGGAGAGAGGAAAAGGGGTGGGGGGTGTAAGCTTCGGTGTGTCACTGTCGTTGTTGCTGCTCTACATGTTGCTGTTGTGCATGTTGCAGCATGTTACATCAGTGATGGCACGGCTCTAGCGGAAATAAGCTATTTTCAACAGAATTGGTTGTAAAAAACACGACAAAAAGATATCCTTATCCAATCTAGTCATACAATAATTATAAACTAAAAGCTGTTTTTATAGAAACTTTAGACCATACACAAATGATTTCCGAATAAATTGTCGTAACAGCGGGAGCTCCTCAATGCAGTATTCTTTTACTTGTTTATTTTTAATTTGTTGCAATTCTATTTCATAAACTCGTACAATAAAATATAAATATTATACCAAGAAAAATTTGATCTTA
This sequence comes from Drosophila gunungcola, assembly GCF_025200985.1. Classification (NCBI taxonomy): domain Eukaryota; kingdom Metazoa; phylum Arthropoda; class Insecta; order Diptera; family Drosophilidae; genus Drosophila; species Drosophila gunungcola. Next base: position 450,383 of record NW_026453237.1, read on the forward strand.
TCATCTTCCTTTTAGTTTTTTAAAATAATTGTTGTTAAACTAAAGTTTATTTTCATATATATGGTTGATAACACTAGTATATAATTACGTTAAGAAGTGTTTATCTTTTCATAGTTGGCTGAAAATGTTATTAAACTGAGTAAACATGTGCAATTTTGCAGCTTAAGCTCTAGAAAATTGGAATTAAATTGTTAACTAAAACTGTTTTTTTTTTTAATCAATTAAACAAAAAAACATATTTTTTTAATGTATATTGTTTAGTTTTTGTAATATGTAGTTCTATGGAATTTTTTTTGTTGTTAGTCCTATCACTTAAAATTAAAAAAAACGGGTGTAAGATTGTTAGCCAAAAATGTTTTTTTAAACCAATTAAAAAAAAAAATTTAATGTTATGTTTATACCCTTGCAGAGGGTATTATAATTTCAGTCAGAAGTTTGCAACGCAGTGAAGGAGACGTTTCCGACCCTATAATGTATATATATTCTTGATCAGCATCACTAGTAGAGTCGATCTAGCCATGTCCGTCTGTCCGTCCGTTTATATGCAAACTAGTCTCTCAGTTTTAAAGCTATCTGCATGAAACTTTCCCAAAAGTTGTCTTTCTATTGCAGGTAGTATATAAGTCGGAACGAGCCGGATCGGACGACTATAGCATATAGCTCCCATAGAAATAATAAAATATATAAAATAACTATCTAATAATTGAGCTGCAAATCATCATAGTTTCAATGTTTTTTTTTAGCACATACTCAAGTAAATCATAATTTAAATGTTTTCAAAAGTATTTAATTAATGCAATTGCTGCAAGGGTATATGAACTCCGGCTTGCCGAAGTTTGCTTTCCTTCTTGTTTTAGTTTATTTTTGTCCTTCAATCCTATTAGTTTCCTTGCTGTAGTTTCCTAGCTGTAGTTGCTCCTGTTCCTGCTGTCTGCACTGATGTTGCTGGAGGGTAAGGCTCATGTTGCTGCCGTCGATGTTGCCGTTGCCGTTGCCGTCTTCCGTTTCGGCTTCCATTTCGGTTTCAGTTTCAGTTTCCGCTTCAGTTTCACTGCGGAGTTGGTCGGGTGCACACGACGCGCTCTGCCTCTGCCTGGGAAAACCCGACGACTTGCTGCCGAGTGTGTCTGGCCCTGTTTTGTTTTTTTTGTGTGCTGAGTTCTCTTGGCTAACCAGCGTTCAGTTGGTCAGTGAGTCAGTGAGCTAGTGAATCCGATGGGCGAGCGGCAGGCGAACGTCTCTGCCCAACCACGCCCCCCTACCCCCACCGGCGGCAGCCAAATTATTTATAAAGGACAGCAACTAGTTGGGCGAATGTGAGTAGGAAAAGTGTGGAAAAGCGAAAAAAAGCGAGGAATAGCAAGGAAAATCGAGGAGCAAAACGCAGGCTGCCATAGGCGATACTTTGCTCTCTGCTGGCGTCGGCATACGAAAAACAAATACAAATCTACGAAATACATTTTACGCGCGCGTGAAGAGGAGCGGAGTTGCGGCGAAAAGCTTTGGGCAATCTCCGCAATCCCCAAACACACGCCCACGCGCATCCAGAACGCTTCTCCTGCGAAATGGTGCAAACCAGTGCAGGTAATAAAACTGATCATCTGTCTATACACCAGGGTGTCTAAGGCTTTTTCTATTTGATTTTAAGCTGCATGTTTTTCACGTAAAAAACAACCTTAACTTCTTTTAAAGCGCCATTTAGTCTTCTCTAAAAAGCTAAACAAGTAAATCACCCTTTTGTTCATCCACTCAGCCAAAGTATTCTTATAAATGCTTACTGAAAAGTACATTAAAAACCAATTTCCAAATATTACCAAAATTAAAAACACAATTTAAAGATCTTAAATAAGTAAATTTGTATTTATTTTTTATGAAAAAGTTATGTTAAACTAATTTTTGAGTGCCTTAAAATTCTCTCTTTTAATTGAGGTTTTTTTCTATTTGTTAATTATTATATTCTCGCAAACTTAACAGTCCTAAGCAAAGTAAATTTATCTTGTTACTCTAAAGTATTATCTTACATTTGTAAACTTTTTTTAAATGGCTTGATTTCACACATTTAGACATTATTAAATTGTGTATTTTCTTAAAATCCTTTATATCTAAATAAATAAAGCAGATACGTTTTTAGCACTGGAACGATTTTAAAATCATTTTTGTAATTTACAAAAGTATGTAGATGTTAAATACTTCTCGTAGGTAAATAATTTAAGCACGGGCAACGGGGCGTATGGGTAATACGCATTTAAACCCCTTGGCTGTCATTGTTATTGCTTTAACACAACGGCGCAGTTTTCATTTATTGCGAATGGTAAACAATGTCTGTGTAGCAAAGAGTACAGCTAAATTTTAATACAAATATAATGTCAAGGATTCATAATTTAAGCCATAGTTTTGTTTGTTAAAATAATACGTATGCCAAATATTTATAGATAGATGATACCGAATAGTGTTTATTATTTGTATTACTTAACATTAAAAATATAGGCAAATGATTAAACATTTAACATGTTTGCAAATAGAAATTAATATTATAAATTATTTTAAATTAATCTAAGCAAATGGTTGACATTGCAAATAAAAGATGAACTTTAAAACCATCTAGAGGGCATTAAGGTCCTTTTTCTTGAACGCTATTTCCCTGAAGAGCACACATAAAATCCCGAACAGTCTACGGTTAGAATAGAGACTCTTTAAGTAAACTTATAATCTTGTTCCCTATATTTTATATTAACACACCCCAAAATTGTTGCTGCAACTACGATACACGAACACCCTGGTGGAGGATGTGCACACGTGAGCCAGCAGTCGTCCATTCCAGCAGTCGTCCATCGCCATTCATATTTCATAATTTCGCAAGAATTTCGTGACTCCGCCTGCGCGCATCAGCTAAAGCGATGAAAGCTCCATGCAAATGTATATATGTATATTTCATTCAGGTGTGCCGAACGGTTGCACGATTTTGCCAGGTGGGTGGTGGCTGGGTTGTGCGTGGTTTTGTGGCCATCCACAGATGGAGAATTTTTGCATTTCCCGGTAATCCTAATCCCTGCCACTCAATGCAAAGCAACTGCTTTAACTAGGAAGGCACACACACACAGTCAAGGACACGGCATTAGCACGGTCGTTTTTTTGTTGTTGTCCTTTTTGCACAATTTATACGTTTGCGTTTGGGATAAGCTCCATTTTAGTGGTTGGACTACAAGAATTGCCTCAACAGCAAGTGCTCTTAGTTTGATTAAGGCAACAGGTAAACTTGCTTAATTGCTTTCTTTATTTCTTTATTTCATCATTTCAACATTTCATTTTATATTCCATGAAGTTGAACAAGTTCAGCTACTGTTTGGCCCTGACTTTTGGCCTTTTGGCCATGTTTCTTGTGTTCGCAGCATGTTAAATGATTTTGAAATAATTAGTTTAACTTTGTTTAAGTTAAGTTAGCTGTTATTTTAATAAAATTCAAGCAAGTGGCTTGTTATAAAACTTTATTTATTTTTAACTTTTGTAATTATATTACGCTTTTTACTTAGCTGCCTCAAACAGTTATTTTCTTTTTAGTTTTTAAGACATCTTCTTTTTTTAAAGATCAATCCAAAGCTATTTAATTCACATATTTATAATATGTTATTTGCAGTAAAGGCAGTGATTTACTTCTATCATTAGGTCTTTTTGCACTCTTGCCTTTTAAAATGTATTAAACTAATAGTGATTATTCAAATGTAAATCAAAGAAAATTTCTTAAAATTGTTGATAAATTTTAGAAAATTTCTTGCATCTATATTTGTTATGCTAATCCCTTGATTTTTTAAATTCTTTTTTTTTTTATATAAAATTCGTGTATGTAGCGATCGTATTCAAAGGTTTTAAAAGATAAAAATATATATTTGTTTTTTGTCTAGCTTTTTCCATGGCTGTTACTAGATTTATATGGTCGGCTGTTTAATGCCATGTGATATCGGTATCTTCTGCGCCAGACGGGCATCCTGTGGTTCTTTGCCCGGTCATTATACTCTCGGGAGTCCCTGGTTAGCAGTCCGTAAGTCCAGTGCTCCGGAGTTCTGGGAATTAAGTGCAGTGGGGGTTCCCCCAAGATACGGACTGGGCTACGACGGGCGTAAAACTTTTATGAATGAACCCCAATTGGCCGCATTGATGTGGCAGCGAAATGCGACCATTCGGAATGCCGTAGTAGTCAAGGCGTGGGCGTGTGTTTATGTTTCAGCTGCCCGGCCTTGCCACCCCCATTTCGCCCATCCATTCCGCGATATTACCGATGACGTGGACTTGGCCGCATGGCGGTGTGATGTTGTTGATGATGATGTGGCCATCATCAACTGTTCAATTATGGCATTAGCTAAATGCCAAGAGCCATGAGCTGTGGACTGTGGACTGTGAGTTTTTGACTTGGCTGACTTCTGGCTCAATGTCGCCCATTGCCGCACTTCAGAGTGAGCCACGGGGGAATCTTCATAAAAAACTTCATATTCATAAAAGCTAGAAAAATGTCTGACTCAAGTTTTACAATAAATATACTGGTTAAAATAAGCTTGTATATAAAAATAAATACTAGCTGATTTTGAGACACTTTGTGGAAGAGTTTTCCGTTTCACTTTTATAGATGAAAATCCAAGTAGTCATTTATATTCCTTTTATTAAAAAGTCTGCAATAAACGTTATTTAGGTCCCAGTGCTGAAATGTTTTTTTTTAGGTTTGTCAAAGTTTTTGCCAGACTTTCTGTTCAACTTATATATTTTTGTGGAAAATAGAAAAGATTTGCCATTTTGTTGAATATCCTTAACAAAAAAAGTTGCTTTTTTGCCTGTAATTTAGTTTCAGATTTTATGTAGCCTTTCTCTAATATTTTATTGTAAAAGAACATGTTTTAAAAAAAGTTACAATCAAGTGAAAAGTTAGGAGTGTGATAATGAGATTTTGAAAGAAATGAAAAATATGAACATTAATTTTAAGCTAGAAAGTAAGTTTTACTGTTTGCCCCAACTAAACTAACATATTTTAGATTAACTTTGCTATTGTGTGGTATTTGCTGATTTATGTTATTTCAGAGATTATTAACCATACTCAAATGAAATATTTTAAAAACAAATTACTTGTCAAAATATTTTTAAATTTCGGTAGATTATGTTTATTTAAGATTTCAATTGAGTTTAACTGGCCATCCTTTTTTCTCAAAGACTTTTGAACTTATTTCCGAAGTCCATAAGAAAAGCAAGAATGCAAGTAATTAATGGTTCCATTTGCCGTTCAACAAGTGCAAATTTAGGTGATTGACATATGGGTTTTTGAAAGTCTGTCGGCTGCCTATTGGGCTGGTCCACCCCCAAAGGACTTGCGACCGTGCACTTAACGCCCCGTTGACAGTAAAAGTAACAGAGGTCAAATGGAGAGTCCTGCATGTGTGTGTGTGTGTGTGTGTGTGAGTGCTCGTGCGTCTGTGTGGCGCACGTGTGTGCAAAAGCACTGGGCACAAAGTACTGCCAACTTCTCGGTGACTTTGGGGCAATGTTGGCACTAAAGGACATCCTAGTCCTAAGCAAAGTTTGTCCAATTACTGATACTAACAGTTGTTTATTGGTAGGGCTTGATGAAATAAATTAGTAATGGTTTTGCAGTCATTTGTCATGGCTTTATTTATATACCTTTTAAATAATAATTAACACCAATGTGTGGTTACATTGCTTTAACACCCTTTTGTGCTTAAATGTTGTTTTAGTAAATAAATCACAGAAAAGATTTAAAATTCCTTAAATTTAAAGAAGTAAAACCTTGTTCTATGAATTCATTTTATTAAATATTGAATATATAATTTATCGAAAGGAAACCTAAACAACAAACTGTAAACAAAATACCTAAAAAGCAGAGATAAGTTGTGCAGGTTATAGGTTAATACGTTTTAAAAGTTGACAAATTCATACCTTATGATATGAACCCATCTTGATTATATATATATGGAGGAAACCTAAGCAATCTGCTGTTAAATTCATAATACATCAAAACTCTTAGCAAACCGCTCTTAAATTTGCAATCCTTGAAGAGCGAATCAAGGTGAAAGTCCTTGTGTGGAGGGTACACTTGGTGCCTTAATGTTAGAATGCTACTTGTGGCACGTCCCTCTGTCTTTCATGACAAAGCCATCAAAGTGCGGGCTTACTGTCAGCGCCAGAGTCGTTATCCTGACGTGCGTGTGTCTGCATGCCCTGCGTCCTGTCAGTGCCATTAATATTAAAGCCCCTGCTAGGCTCCTTCAAAATTAAAAATCCACTGTCTGGTCATCATTAATTTCATGTCAGCCAGTACTTTTTAAGTCCCCCCTTTCAATAGCTCTTTTCGTGGCAAGACCCTCGCCAGATTCGCCAGTTGTCCCTTTTTTATTCGAATTTTCCCCGAAAGTTGGTCCTAAAAAAAAAAGGGGGCGGTGTGAGGAACAAAGAAGTATGCCAAGTTCTTCAAAGAGAAGCATTCCTGAATGCCAATCAAATGCCTTGAAAAGCAATCGCATTGCTTGTCCATTCTTTATTGGACTGATAGTTGGATGGACAGATAATGGGCATCCGATGAAAAATGTAGTTTAAAAATGCCACAGCTTATGTTGCAATCAGAAATCTGAGTATACATAGCATAATAACAAAAAGGTACACTCAAAAAAAACATACTAAAAGTTTATTTTCAATATGTATGTCTTGAAAATACACTTTTCACCTACTGTTTCATTTCTATACCGAAAGAATATTTATTTTTAAACCACATAAGTATTATTTTGATTCTTTTGTGGTATTAATTTAACACTCATCTAATTGAGAAATTTTGCATACTGTGACAATTTTGTTTTGGGTGTATGCATTATTCAAGAAATTTTTTAAAAATCAATAAAAAATCTAAACTTCCCAACGATTTCCCATTTTTATTCTTTTCATTCTTTATAGAAAAAAGGTCAGCTCATTAATTATTCATTTTTCAAAGCAATCTATTAATGCAATTTACAGCAACAGAACCTGAATAATTGCCAAAGTAATTGGTTAAAACTAATGACAAGTTGTTCTTGTGAAAGTTTTATTATTCACATGCCATATTGATGATTTAAAATTCTTTTACACTTTGAGTTGGGTATCAAAACCGTTGTTAGAGTGGCATATCTAAAAATCGATACCCACTGCGCTGCAAATGAAATATCACCGAAATTGTTGTGTACTTTTCCGGGCAGTCCGAATGATTCAACCAGTTGAAATCAAAGGCCAAAAGTCGGTTATCGTTTTTTGTGGGTTCTGCATCTATCTATCATGTGTCGACCATTTAGCAACATGACATATGACACGGTCCTCTGACCTTTGTTCTACCTGCACTTGATGCGTTCGAAATGGGGAAATGGAAAATTCTATCTTCATGGAACTCGGCCTAATTAGGCATTCCGGTATGTCCAGTGTTTGTTTGCCAGAGTTTTCCTCGCTTTCCTCGTTTTCCTGCTTGTGCGAGCACAAATTGCACAACAGCTTTTCGCCCTTTTTGCATCCCCGTTTGAGTGTCCTGCGTTCTCGTCCTGCGTAAGCTGCTTAAATGCACATTTTGCTTTGCATAGGACTTGACTGGAAAACGCCCACGGTGACGGAAAAACTGCAAGTTTTTTTTTTTCTTCGCAACGCAGCGAACAGAAGGCGAATTGGCGCAAAGTTCAGAGGTCAGTGGAGAAGGGGCGGGGTCGGGGGCTGGTGGCTGGTGGCTGTTAAGCGCGTGAATGGAAACCCAGCGCATATAATTTTAATTGCAAAGTCCAACAAATTGCATTTGCCCGCGGCGTGGGCGAGCAACTCTACCGGCGCCCCGAGAAGCCACACAACCTTACGGCAAAGAATTCCATCGTTCGCATTTTATTAAACCAAAAAAACTGAACGAATTTCTCAGTGAAGAATCCCTGGATTATCCCCTGTTTACTAGCAATTTTCACCGCGCTAAAATCTCTGTCCAAAGAAGAGTATGCACACACATTCTATGGGCTTAACTCATATCGGGATACTCTAGTAAAATTTTCGCTGAAATTAAAAGATGCTAGCAAATTGCTTAAAAGTATAATTATATAAATTAAAAGCAATTTAATAATTATTATTATATTTGCAATATTGAACTTATTGAATACAATACTATTTTAATATAATTTAATTTAATGCAATTGAATTGAATATCATGTACATGGTGCGTGGGAGAGGCTTAACTGCAGTATGTCCTTTTTTTCTGACCTTTTATTGAGCCAAACAAAATATACACGCATTTCACAGAGTTCACTTTTAATGCGTACATTAACTAACTATTTATAAAAAGAAGCAAATATATGATTATTTTAGAGTTTATGTAGTGGATTGAGCTTTTTTATGTATAAGTATTTCTTAGAATATTTTCTTTTAAATTTTAATTTCTCTTCAAGCTGTTTTATATTCTTTAGATGTAAATTAATAAGTTGTTTTTTATTGTAAAAAATATAAGTGTATATGACTTAATAAAAAATATTAATATTGTTTTTTAACAATTCAGTTTTCTTATCACAGCCAAAAATGAGCTGATTTTGTTAAGATTGATTGTGCTTCTAAGTTTTTTTTCCAAGTTTGCTATTCAGTAAATATATGTTTACCTATATTTATTTTACAATCAACAGGCAGGAGTGTATCGTTATTGATTAAGGCAATAAAGCTTTCCTTGTGAAGTTGGAATATAGGCAAAGATTAAAGAGCGTCTGAGGGCTTATACATATTATATCCCCCCGATTCCGTTCAATTAAGAGTTTCCCCCCTAAGAACTTCGATTCCCCATTCCTGGGGGAAATCGAGTCTTCGGTCTGGCTGCGGTCTACTCAAATGCGAACAGCAACACTTAATGCAGTTTGCGTGTTGGGGCCAACATATACACAATATGTACAATACATTAGACTGTAATTAATGTCGCAGTTTCTCCCCATGCCCACATACAAACCTATACATATATGTGTGCATGTTGATTTAGTTATCTGTTTATGCGGGTGTTTGTTTCTACACTTTCTGCGAGATAGCAATACCCGAAAAACACACAAAACAACCAAATGAATCGAAAGCAAAGGCAGCCACAATGCCACGCACAACAAATAAAGCAATCAACACATTTATACTGAGTTATATACTCAGAAAAAAAAGGATCATAAAATAAATAAATATATAACATTTAGGAATTAAATAAAAACATTTAATGTTCCGTTTTTAATAAAATTGCATAAGTCTAAAGTGACGTTAATAGTAATATTCTGAAATCAAAATAAAATTCATTTATTTGTGTAAGTGGATTGGAGACGGATTTGCAGGATTGCAGATTCAGGACTTTCTCTCTATGCCATTGTCTTTGCCTTTTGTCCAATTAAGTCTTTATCTTAATTCCATAAAAATAGTTGTCAGATGGATAAATACACAAGTTGTTTGGTGTATGTATCTGCACACATGTGCCTAGATTTTGATTTTAGATAAAAAAGGTTGTACAATGTAGGTACACATTCAAGCTGAAATGAATATATATGTAGATATATCCAGTAGGAAATTTTGTAGGAATGAAACCAATATGCTATTAAAAGCCATTTTAAATGTTGTGTGCTCTTGAGGGCTTTGAATTTGTTTTTATATAGCTATATATGTTCTTCTTCTTGTTTATAAATGTTTATAAAATTCAGCTAAAAATTCACTCGCTTGCATGGTTTTATCTTAGTTGTTTTGTAAAAAGTGTTTTTATATTATCTGTGTATTTCCTAAAGAAGTATTTGCAAAATAATGAATAATTGTAGCCCAAAATCACACTTTAAACCTAAAGTACAAAAACCTTTCAAAGTGCCGAACACTTCTTCAATTTAATTTAAGAAAAAACCATTTATGTAGCCATAACTCTTTGTAAGTGCCGCAAAAAAAAAAAAAACGGTTTAGGATCATAAAAACCGAAATTACACCGAAAACCCGCATTAAACCAAAGCCATGCAACATCTATAACCGTGTCCGCATCAAAATAAATATCGACGAGCAGGACGAACAAAATGCGGACCAGCGAACCGCAAAAGATTTTGGCTCGATGAAAATAGAAACGTTTTATTTAAAAAATGCTGCTGGCTGGGAATAGCCAATCACACGGTCGCCCCGATTTCCCACATTTTCCGCTTTTCCCCTTAATTAAGATTTGGCCTTGGGTGTGTGTGTGTGTATGTGTGTGTGTGTGTATGGCCCAAAATGGTTATTGAGCCTGTTTAAGCCATCAATTGCCATTTGGTGGGCCAAATGAATTTACGATTGCAGGAAGAGGGCTCTCTTGCAGGACGAAGGACCTGCCATTTGCCCCCCCCCCCTTTGCTCACAATGTTGCCTGAAGTTGGCAGAAACTGAAATTGATTTTCACTGCCACAAATTCTCGCTCTTGATTGTTCTGTGGATAATTGATAAAGTTTCTTGAGGAGCTGCAGGATTCTGTTGCTCAGGAGTTTCCCTATTTTATTTGCCTTTGGCTTTCTTTTGCCCAATTGATTGATTGCCCATACGCCAAGTGGGCACTCGAAAGTGTAGCAATTTGAAGTAATTAATACTGCTAGCTGATTTTTAAGGGTCCCTTTTAATTTAAAAATATAATAATGATTTATTGTCAATTCATTAAAATTGCAACATGTTAGCCATGTTTTAAGCTGGATAAAATTTCTGGGTGATCCATTAAAGTATTAACAAATTGTAAGCCATGTTTTAAGGCAAATATTAAGTTAAATGAAAGCAATATTTATTTCCAGTTGATTCATCGATAATAACAAAGCGTTAAATTTTTTTTTAAAGTAAATATATGGTTAAATGAAAGCATTACGGATATATTTTCCAGGTAATTCATTGAAGTATTAACAAATTGTGAGCCAAGTATATGGTTAAATGAAAGCGGTAGTTAATGTACAAATTTTACTTTCGCCATGAGCTTTAAGGATTGCTTTTATGGCTTGCTTTCACCTCTCGTTGTGTGTGTGTGTGTGTGTTGACCTACAGCATCTCTCGGCGGAATAGTCGCTGGCCAAGCTCATCAAGGTCATGGTGGAGGTGAACCTACCCCCCTTTCCCCCTCGGGTCACGCCCCTCCCCCTTTCCATCACTTTGGTATTGATGATGCTGCTCCGACCGGTCGCTGAATTCCCAATGGGTTTCCAACTTGCTCCGTGGCCAATGTCAATATCGATAGAGCCGAAGAGCACTACAAAAAAAAAAAATAAAATGTCTCACAAATATTAATTTCGAACAGTGCGTTTTTGAAGTGAACACTTAAGAAATTATTAATACAAATTCGAAAATTCAATGTATGAGTAAGTTTTATATTTCCCATTCAGGCACTTTGTTTATATACATGCTCTGTGCAATTATCTGAGTATTATGTATAATTACTTTCGTTTGGCCTCGTCAACGGAGGCCAGGCAAACAAAAAACAAAATAAACAAATCAGCAAAAAGCAAATAGCAAATAGCAAATGGCAAATAGCAAATGGCAAATAGCAAATGGCAAATGGGAAATGGCGGGAGTGATAAACTTTCCCCCAGCATATTTGCATTTCCCGGCTGATGAGGGGGCGAATGGAGTTATTCAAAACTTATTTGCCAAGGACCCCCGTGCTGTGCGACCATTTAAATGCTAATTACTTGCAAAGAATGGAAAGCAGATGGAAAACTAACAACAAGTGTCGAATGCAAAATTCAAATTGTGCAACAAAGGGCAGCAATTAAAATGGGGCCACCCACAACCACCCACTGTCACCCACTGCCACCCACTGGCATCCCCCTCCAAGGACACAGAATGGCGACAACGCGGTCGGCGTTCCAGACAGCCAGCACTTTGTTGTCGCCACATTAAAGGCCCCAACCCCTTGGTCACATCGAGTCCAAGTCCAAGTCCACCCATACACATCGTCATCCACATCCACACTCACATCCATCGTCAGAATAATGAACCCAGCTCAGCGGGCGGCGGACCATTAAATTGCCAGTGGGAAGTGCATCCGGGAAACCCCAAACCAACATCCATTCCACAATCGATTTAATAGGAAATTGATGTAGCTTTTTTACGATCCCTAATAAGGATATTCGAAATGTATTAAATATTTCATTACCTCCTTTGTTGACGAAATTGATTTTCCCTTATATACAACAAATATGTAACATGTATATTTTAAAATCCCTTCGATATGTGTTACGTACTATTGAATTATTTTGTTCTTTTATACAACAAATAGTTAAAACATATATATAATATATATTTTTTTGTTTTGTATTTTTTTAATGAAATCGATTTTTCTTCATACAACAAATATGTTTTCTTTTTTGCAAAACTTTATTCTGATTTATTTATTAAGCTGACTTTAGTTCTACATATCTGCTATTTTTTATTAATAACCAACAAGAAAGCTTTTATTACTATTACATTTTCATATTATTTATTTATTTATTTATTTATTGTTCGCCAACGTATATTTAAAAAAATCCTGTTCTTGCTAATTTATTGTCGTTTCAAAAAAAAATGTGCCTGTATTAAATGCTTTTAAATCAAATTATATTAATAATTATTAGCAAGAAATATACAATTTATAATGAAATGGTAATGTGTGATGTGATATATTTTAAATTATTTGGACGAAATAATATTGAAAGCATATGCCAGTTCAACCCTTTAATAACAACCTTTAGAATCTCTTATTAAATAGATTCCACCTCGGGATCATAAATTCCGTTTATTTATGGTCTTGCATTGGCTAGTTTTATTACCTCTCCATCGATTTGCCATTGGATCTGCATATATTTCCATTTCGAACCGAGTCCCTCAACCATCATTCATCATCCGTCATCTCGATGGATCTGTGAGTGTATCCGTATCTCTACTTGTATCTGGCCAACTGGCAAACTGGCCAACTTGCCAACCCACGGATACGCCTAGCTGTCGCTCCAAATGGAAAACAATTAATGAAAATGAAATTATACGTGGCCGGAGGCCATCGTGAGTTTTGAGTGCAAATGCCATTAGCATTTTGGATTGGGGGGGGGATAGTGTTTGCGGGGCGGCAAACAACACATGTTGGACATATTGAGTTTCAGACGGCAGGACTTCAGTATACAGGACATACGGAACGTACAGGATATGGCGCAGAGGGAACAATGTTTACTGGGCGTCGTCGCTGTGATTTCGTTTTAACACCCGGCGGGGTTTACTTTTCATGCGAATTGTAATGGCAGTGGTTTGTCAAACAGCACTTTTAATATATTCATTAAATTACTAACATTACTCGTGGCGTTCGAAAACAAATATAAAATAATATTCAAATTAATTTTCAACTGAATTCCCATACATGAACAAGTGTTCAGACTAAATCGCAATACATTTATTTACCATCAGTCACCGATGACCTTTATAAATATAGATAAGATTAGTTTTATCATTGCGATTTTATGTCTATTCACGTTGTTATGATAAAAATGATTAATTTTTTGCGACACATTTTAGACATGGATTAATTACTTAACATTTAATTTCGAAAATTACTTTATAAAAAATGTTCATTTTGGCCAAGTCGTTTTGTTCAAATATTTTGTTATTTAAAAACAATATTATAACCAATATAATATATATATATTTAAAGATATTAATAAAAAGAAGTGAGATATAACGAATGACTCTTTTTAAAAGATATTACTAACACTTTTTTGACATGTCTTAAGTGCTCAACATTTGATTTTGGAAATGGCTTCGAGAGTATTTATATCAGTTATGTAGCTTTTTCAAACATGAATGAAATCTAATAATGCATTGGAATAAGAAATATGAAATGCTAAGAAATATATTAACTTACTCACAGCTAATATATTCCTAAACATTGCTTAATGAACTGATTTTTAAAAGAAATTGCAGGATTGTTGCTGATTTCTAAGCCAAAAAATAATTGAAAGTTTAGTTTTAACAAGTGTGTCTTAAAAATACACTACTGACAGTATTATAAAGTTTTAAGTATTGATAAGTAAAATTAAGAGTTAAAAATTGTAGTCTAAGGCCTTTATTTAAACCACATAAGTTTCATTTTGATATTTTCTTGGTATTAATATAATACTCATCTTATTGAGAAATTAAATTCATGTATCAATAGTTTTTTTTGGGTGTATAATAATACTATTCATATTTTGTACAGATGGCTCCGATTACAAGGAGCGGCTGATAGCCAGCGTGAAGAAGGAGGTCAAGCAGCTGATGGAGGAGGCGGTGACCAAGAAGTTCGTCCACGAGGAGAGCAGCTCGGTGACCTCGCTGTGCGGCGCCGTGGAGGCCTGTCTGAGTCAGGGACTTCGCCGGCGGGCCTTGGGATTGTTCAAGACCTCCTCGACGACGGCGCTGCTGCACAAGATCGCCAAGAGTTGCCCGGAGGCGGAGCACATCAGCAAGCTGGTGCAGGAGATCGAGGCCAGTGATCCCAGCAAGCGGTCCTCCAGCAGCAGCGACAGCTTCCAGCGGCCGCCGATGCTCAAGAAGAGCAGCAGCAACTCGATGTCCGCCGGCACCAGTGTGGCGGCCACCTCGTCCTCCGCCTCCGCCTCCATCAGCGTCAGTGCCAGCAACTCCAGCATGTCCCTGGCCAGCATGAAGTGAGTTGGTTTTTTCCACATACAGTTTTTTTTTTTCTTATATTTAAATATTTAATTTTTGAAATTTTTAAATTGTAAATTTAAACTTGTTTTTTTTTATTATACAAATTAATTGTTACAGTTTCTCATTTGTAGATTTTATTATAAAACTTTAAATATAATAAATTTTAATTAATATTCCATGAATTATTGTATTTAATTCTGAAATTAAGTTTTTTGATTCTTTATTAACACATATGAACTGCAATTTTTTCAAAAAAAACTTATTTTTAATCATTTCAAAATATAACAAAAAATAGGGATTTACTTTTTCATATATTTTTTTGTGGGATATAAATAAGACATTATATTCTTGTGGCAGCTGTATTTATTATTAATAATATAATAATATTTTTAGCACTAGGACTGCCAGTTAAATAAATAAATGTTAAAGACTAAAAATGTTAAATGCATTTCAAAAATCAACCTAAAATATATTTAGTTCTATGCAATTCAATTAAAATTGATTAATTATTTTGTTTTAATGGTATGTTTACTTGTACTCCTTAGATATTTGTGGATTCGGTTGGCTCTCTACGAGAAGCGACTCACCAAAATCATTGAGTATCTGGTGAGCAATGCCAGCAGCTTCTACGACCGCGACTCGCTGGTGGCCGATTCGGATTATGGATCCATCCTGAGCTCCCTGCTGGTGGGTCCTTGTGCCCTGGAGTTCACAAGGGCCAAGACAGCCGATCACTATTGGACCGATCCGCATGCAGATGAACTTGTGAGTGGGAGTTCTTATTTAACTGTTCATACTAAAACCCCAGTTTACAACATTTAAAATATTTTTAATTTAATTTAATATGATATTTAGCAAAATATATTTAAGAATAGAATAAACTAAGGGACGATTTCTCAATGTAAACAAACTAAAACAAGAGTCGGTTTTACTATCAAAAAAACTGTTCAAGACTTTTAATGTCTTTCCACATTAAAAAGATCATCAAATATTCAATAGAGCTGAAAAATAGCCTTTTTTCACAAATTTGATGCAAAAAGCCATGATTGTAACTCCACTTTTCGAAAAATCTTGAGATACTGGGAAATCGGGCACAATAATATAAAATATTTTGGGCATTATTTGTGTATTAATTCTTTGAAAATAATTTTATTAAATTTCCTGAAAATAAATCGGCAAATGATATGAATTATTTTGAGATTAAATGAGATTTACATTTTGTATTTATTTCTGAAAAACAGATGCATTGATTGATTGTTTATTTGTGTGTTTCGAAAAGTTGGAATTTATGTTAATTGTCTCTAGATATAAATTATTTTGGTGTTAAATGTGTATTAAGTTTTTGAATTTTGTATCCTTAAAAACAGGTGCAACGCCATCGGATAAGCTCGTGCCGTCGCTCCTCGTCGACCTGCTCCCGTCCGGCGATCATCAACTTCAAGCGGAGCCTGAACACCAGCTCTGACGAGGCGAGCAGTGGGTCCTTCAAGTCGATAGCCTCGGCCAGCGTGGCCAAGGATTATGTGGAGTCGCTGCACCAGAACGCCAAGGCCACTCTGCTCTACGGGAAGAACAATGTGCAGGTGCTGCCCAAGGATGTGGCCGAGCCGATGCCCGGCTATCTCAGTCTGCACCAGCACATCCAGACGTTGACCATTAAGTGGACACCGAATCAGCTGATGAACGGCTACAACGAGACGGAGGAGGCGGAGGACATCGATAAGGACGCCTTCTGGGCGTACGCGCTGAACATCAACGTGGACGAGATCGTCTATGTGCATTGCCACCAGAGTCGCGGCGAGGACAGCGGCGGCACCGTCATCCTGGTGGGCCAGGACGGCGTCCAGCGGCCGCCGATCCACTTTCCCGAGGGCGGGCACATGCAGCAGTTTCTCAGCTGCCTGGAAACGGGTCTCCTGCCGCACGGCCAACTGGATCCGCCACTGTGGTCGCAGCGAGGCATCGGCAAGATGTTCCTCTGGCCCCGCAGCATGCGACGCCGCATCCTGCCGTCGGTCATGGAGTCCGTGGACGAGACGCCCATCGACTACGTCTTCCGCATCGTCAGCAAAAGCCGCCACGAGGAGTTCGGTGAGTGTGCGAAATGGACACTGAAAATCATTAAGCGGAAATAATATTTATTTCTAATTAACGTTCATTCAAAAATTATGCACTTGTAGCAGCCACAGAATCAATTGACCTAAACCAATTGGTTTTTATTTCAATAACTTTTTTTTTTTTTAATTTTTGACTTGTAATCTTTAATACTTCATGTACATTATAAAAAGAAATGACTTAACAAGTTTCTTAAATCAAAATCAGTAAATAATGCATTAGAGTAATTCAGTTAATTAATTAATTAGATCGTTGCTTTATATTATTAATACGCTGCATTTAGGAAATTCAAAAAATTAAGTTCCTATCGATGAATATAATAATTAAAATTATTTAGTTCTTCAAAAAATACTAATAAATAGGCTGTTTTTTAGTATTATTATTTTTTAAATATCTTTCAATACAGACGATTTTTGCTAATTTGGATTGGGAAAACAAATGTTTTTGAAATTCTTACAAAAACGAGACAAGTAAAAGTTAAGAATAAATTGTTTTTCTGTGTCTTATTGCTATATAATGTTATTATTAATTGTTTGAGTTCCAAAAAAATCGCGATATTAAGATTTTGAAAGAAACAATTATCATTACATTGTTATCAGTAAGTTTACTATTCTACAATGATTAAAAACCAATAACTATATAAAATGCCGCCCTTTGCAACTAAGTTCTTAAAAAATTTGCGATTTTGTGGCAAACTATTTCAATGAAATCATTGTCAGTACATTTAAGACAAAATAAGATTGCTTTAACAGTCATATCCTTAAAATTGTATTAACCTATTTAAGACATGAGTATTTGTTTAACCTTGTCAAATTGTGATTCCCCCTTGCAGCTGCCACCCACTCGATCCTGGACTTTGTGCGGAGCACTCCGCGGCGGGCGCAGCTGAGCAGCTGCTCCACAACGGGCAGCAGCGACTGCTCCAACAAGAGCCTCTCCATCGACCAGTTCCCGCTGGAGTCGCCGCTGCTCCTCCACCAGCAGCAGCAGCAGCAGCAGCAGCTGCTCCAGGCGCAGAGCACCAGCATCGAGATGGTCTGCTCCACGATGCGCAGGCAGATCATCTCGAGGGCCTTCTACGGCTGGCTGGCCTACTGCCGCCACCTCTCCACGGTGCGCACCCACTTGTCCGGCCTGGTCCACGGCCGAATTACGCCGGAAAGTGAGTTGACAATACCCAACAATGCCTTATATTAATCATAATTAAATTTATACTCATTTTTTATTTTTTTTTAACCTTAAAACAGCTCTGCCTATATTTATAATATTTTAATTTGTTTTTTTGAGACCTTGAGTCGGTCAAAACCTATCACTACATATTAAATAATCAAGTCACTAAAAATAACAAATATATTATTTTTAGCTATAAAATATTTTGTACATATTTATAATAGTTTCAAAATGTGACCATATAAATTATGTTTAAATTCTTCCATTTTGATTTACTAATAATGATAGCTCATTACAGTGGTTATATTGAAAATTAAAATATTTTGTAGGTAATTGCCGTAAAATGAGAATTATTACAAATTTTAAAGCTAATCTATGTAATCTATTTTTTATATTGACAACATCTTTTCTTTCAAATAATTTATTGTTTTTATTTTAGGGTTTCATTTCTAAGCTTAAATTGATTCCAAAATGTGGACACTCTTTAATGTATATTTTAAATTAAATGTTTTTAATGTTAAAGGAACAACATTTACTTAACACATTTTCGTAAGTCGTAAGTTAACTAAAGAAGATGGTTTCGATTTTTTTGTTTAATTAAAATTTATTTTAGAAACCGTAGGAAATACATTTATTTTAAGTATTAAGTAAATTGTACATTTGTTTAGTTGTTCAACTGAGGCTCAATTTCCCCATTTTCTCTTTCAGTGAAAGCCGATGAGGAGGGTCTGACCAAGGAGCGCTGGCAGCTCCTGAATGTGGATGGAGTCCTGGAGAATGCGACGGAGTTCTACCGCCTGGTCTACTTCGGTGGCGTGCAGCCGGAGCTGCGGCAGGAGGTGTGGCCCTATCTGCTGGGCCACTACGCCTTCGGCTCCACCGCGGAGGATCGCCGGAAGCAGGACGAGACGTGCAAGCACTACTACGAGACGACGATGAGCGAGTGGCTGGCGGTGGACGCCATTGTGCAGCAGCGGGAAAAGGAGAAGACCGCCCGGGCGGTGGCCAAATTGAGTTCCGGCAGCAATTCCGGCAACGAACGGACCGTGAGGGCAGCCGATCTCGAGGCGGGCGGCGAACTGGAGAACGAGGTGTTCGAGGACATCTCCGACATATCCGATCCCGGTGATCTGGAGTTCGATGAGCAGCAACAGCAGCAGCTGCAGCAGCAGCAACAGCAGGTGGAGTGCCAATCGAGTGGCAATCACCTGATTGTCAAGCCCATTCCCAGGGCAATGAAGACCAGCACGGATTCGGGGCATGTCGACGAAGGCGATAACTTCAATGAGCTGGACGAGCAGGAGGAGGAGGAGGAGGATGAGGAGTTGGTGGGTGGCAAGCCCAAGGAGCAGCAGGAGGATCAGCTAAATCCGGAGCCGACCAGCTCGACCTCCACAGCCTCCTCGTACGAGACAGTGGGTCCGGGCGGCACCCGCGACACCCGCAGCGTCCTCAGCCCAGAGTATCTGAGTGCCGACGATCTGCAGCTGCCGGAGGATGAGGATGCAGTGAAGCAGCCACCGCCACCGCCGCCGCTGGCACAGCAACAAACGGCGGCTGTCATCATCACCAAGGCATCCGTGGACATAACCCACTGGGAGCGGAG
Organism: Drosophila gunungcola; assembly: GCF_025200985.1. NCBI lineage: Eukaryota > Metazoa > Arthropoda > Insecta > Diptera > Drosophilidae > Drosophila > Drosophila gunungcola. The sequence goes on from NW_026453237.1 coordinate 469,929, forward strand.
TCCCAAGGCCGGAGAGGGCGACCAAATGTCACCCGTGGAGGAGCAGGCTGGCGAATCCGGCGGTGCAGCTGGCGTTAATCTGGACGCCCTGCAGCAGCCCAAGTCCGCCTGCGCCTCGCCAGCCAGTTCCAATGGTGGGGTCTATAGTGTAAGTAGTTCGCCAGCAATTTGATGACATTTTCTCTACCTCATTTAAGACAAGATTCATTAAAATCTTGCTAGTTTCCACTTAAAAGATGTTCAATTGGGCGTATACGTAACGTGATTGTTTTCGAACATTACTTTAATTATTCTTATCATTTTATCGTTTGAATAGTTAAATTTACTTAAAGACATTTTAACAAGAATTATTTACAAAAAAATAGTCGGAGCTTGCACTCCAAAAGGTTTTCACCTAGGCGTATACGTAATGTGTTTGTTTTGAAACACTTTTAGATATACTTTAATTATTTTTCAGGCGATCATTTAAATTTTTTAATAATGATTAGTTGAAATATAAATTAGAATTTCCTCTCAAAAGGGTTGTTTAATTGGGTGTTTGCGTAATATAATTGTTTTGAATTATTTTTGGAAATGATATAATTAACTATTTCAATATTTTGTACAAATTGCATTACTCATTCATTTGAATATTAAAGTCATTTGAAATAACAATCAAAATATGCGCTTATATGGGTGTATAAATAATTTAATATGATTGTTTTAAATTAATTATAAGAAATACTTTATAAACCACTTACAATCCGTCTTTTGATTTAATTTATTAAAGTAATTCAACAATAGTTGAATTAAGCGTATACTTAATATTTACCTTTAATGTACTTTAAGACATTTAAACCATCATTTCTTAGTTCACTTTAATTGTCGTTGTAATATCCTCATTACAAACCCCCCTCTTGCAGAGCGAACTGCTGGAACAGTTCGGCCTGAATCTGCACCGGATCGAGAAGGATGTGCAGCGGTGCGACAGGAACTACTGGTACTTCGCCAACGAGAACCTGGACAAGCTGCGCAACGTGATCTCCACGTACGTGTGGGAGCACCTGGACGTGGGCTACATGCAGGGCATGTGCGACCTGGTGGCTCCGCTCCTGGTCATCTTCGACGACGAGTCGCTCAGCTACAGCTGCTTCTGCAAGCTCATGGAGCGCATGATCGAGAACTTCCCCAGCGGCGGGGCCATGGACATGCACTTTGCGAACATGCGGTGGGTATACCATACTATACATCATAACCTATATAGCTATAAACGAAATTCGGTTGAACTAATCGCTGGTGCCATACAGATCCCTCATCCAGATCCTCGACTCGGAGATGTACGACCTGATGGACTCGAATGGCGACTACACGCACTTCTACTTCTGCTACCGCTGGTTCCTGCTCGACTTCAAGAGGGAGCTCGTCTACGACGACGTCTTCGCCACCTGGGAGGTGATCTGGGCGGCCAAGCACATCGCCTCCGGCCACTTCGTCCTCTTTTTGGCCCTGGCCCTGCTGGAGACCTACCGCGACATCATCCTGTCCAACAGCATGGACTTCACCGATGTCATCAAGTTCTTCAATGGTGAGTAAATGATTAAACTTCTCTTTCATATTTAATATATAATATAATATACTTTTCAGAAATGGCCGAACGTCACAATGCCCAGTCGGTGCTGCAGTTGGCCCGGAGTCTGGTCCTCCAGCTGCAGATGATCATCGAGAACAAGTAGTGGAATGGCCGTATAGAGCACCATTGTAGATCGTAGTTCAGTCGAAATTTCGTTTGCCAAATATTAACCAAAGAAGCCCAATAAGATAGCAAATGCGAAAATGCGAAAATGCTAAAGATTAACAAACCAACAATAGTATGTGTCGATCGATGTCGTCGCTATGAAGTATCTAACCTAGATTTGTATGAAGCCCAAACCAAACACTAACTGAACCTGTAACCTTTAATCCTAATATTGGTAACTGTATTTTAATGTCTACGTAAGTTCTTCCTAAACTCTTCGCGCATATCCCCAGAAATAAAGGAAACCAGAAAACAGGGGCAGCTAATGCAAATGCAAAAGACTCTGAACAAAAGAATGACATCATATATTATATATGAAATCCGTATACAACTGTATAGACATCTGTTATTCACACTTTGCACTCGAACGATTTGTTTTCAGTGTGCTTTATATACAAAGAACACATATTATATATTATATAAAGAGAATCGGGAGAGGGCAACGTAATTAGCACGTTATATCAAAATGCAAATCAAATTATCAATATATATATATATACACGAAATGTGCGTTTTTTCAGTTATTTCAAATCAATTATGATTATTTATTTTAAGTAAGTTTAAAAAATTAAAGATCTTTGATCTGGGACAACTGTATTAGTAAATCGCACGTTAAAAATATTAATAAGTACAGTAAAGTACACACAACAAATAGCTAATCGAGAGAATATTTAACAATAAGTTCCGGTCCAAAGAAAAACACAACTTCCAACTAAACCAAACCAAAGGCAACTAAACTCTGTACCAGCGATAAATATCCAATTGTGTGTAACAATCAAGTCAACAATAAGTCGAGTACCCTTAAATAACCATATACACGGCATATATGGTCGGATCTTGTGTGTCTATTATCTATATAAGCTGCCAAGCCAAACCGAGTTCCATTTTCATTTAATTGTATTTTATTTTTATATACATATATTTACAAAGCAAAGTCATTGCATACGTACGTATATCTATTTTCCCCACTGTGTGATCTCTCTCTCTACACCGAGTATAAATGTTGTGGATTACTATATCTTTATACCTTAATTATACTCTTTGTAAATGTACCTTTCCCCGGACAAACAAGAGGTAGACGATACCTCGGCTCCACTTTATCTCAATTACAAATACAACAACAACAACAAAAAAAAAAATATATATACACCCCCACACAATATGAATATATATATATATATATATATATATAGTATAAATGTATACAAGTACAAAGCAAATGATGTCGGTATGTTCGAAATGGAATCAATAAATAACACATATACGATATACTCTATACCTAATCAAAACTAAAGTTCTTTTGGCGGATGGGTAAAGATATCTTCGATGGTACGATAAATCCCGATCCATCAGCTGATCGCTACGCAAAACCAGTTGCCATTGAATTTGTGGTAAACAATATTTTCTTATCTGGCGATAAGACGGAACTTCCTCTAAGTTTCTATTCCTGGCCACTCGATGTTGCCAATGGCCCACAACTGGATTGATTATTTGGCAGATTGTCAAGGGGATGAATGAAACGTAGTTACACTCAACAAAAAAAAATATAAATAACAATGCAAAATAGTTAAAAGGTATGTCTGTTGAAAATCGAAATCCAAATGACCAAGTTATGGGTCTTATTAGCTTATGATAACTATTTCAAGACATCGCAAATTTGGAAATAGCTGTCATAAAAATGGGTTTAGGAATTCAACATTATTTAATAACATATTGTATTACAGAATATTGGGGGCTTTAGATCGAATACTTTGGGAATTACATAAAAAATAGGTATAAAAATCACAAAATATAGATGTATGCCAGATAGATGAAATCGAAATCCAATTGAGTTAATTGAGTTAAGCTAATTCCGGTTGTAAGTAACCATTCTTTGAGTCAATCGAAACTTGGAAATACTTAAAAAGAAAATTTAACACCATTAGGGGTGTTATTTTTATACCACTAGAAAATTTTTCATAGTTACCGTTAATGATGGTGATTTAAAATTTTGCCAAGTGTAGCCGGTTTGAAGAGGGAATTCCGCCTTATCTCGAGAGCCAATTTGCCTTGCGCTTATTTTCTTTCATATTTTTTCTTGTTGCTTGACTCGCAGTCGCATTCGAATTTGCTGTCAGATCGGAGAGCATCCAAAAATTGAGGCTATATAAGTCAAAGCAGCTGCATTAAACTCATTCGCTGACTTGATTCGGAGGAGTTACGATCTCGCCATGTCAGTGTCGTTTTTGGCAAGTTTGCTGGGTCTCAGCAATGACGAGGATCAGCTGCAGTTGGCCTTCGAGGAGGTCCAAAGTCCCAAAGGTTGGTGGAAAAGTCCAAAAACCATTTTGGTGATATTTTTTAGAAAGTGAATAATTCAGAATTTTACTTAAATTAACGTCAGCATCAGTTCGTCAGCACCATCGTAGAAAAAGTTCGAAAATTATCTAGTAAAAAAGGCTAAATATATAATATTAATTAATTAATATTAAAGAACAGATCCATATTAAATAATTTAAATGGAAACAAACAAATTCATATTTAAATGATACAATTTTCAATGATAATTACAAGAATATTTTCTTACTTTGATCCACATTACTGTGAAAATTAAAAAAATATATATAATATATAAAATTTTCTAATGAATGACATTCAGAAAAATGGATTAGCAGTTTTAAGTTCATCACTTTTTTACAAACACCCGATTTCGAAGTGGTATATCTTTAAAGTCTTGGGACTAAAGTATCTAAAAATCTGCATTTAAATCTTGGTTTGTAGTTTCGTTTTAAATTTTGGTCATTTTTATGATGTAACCCCTTTCTAAATTCTCAAAAAATGGTTTTGCAGAAAACTGACTTAACACCTCCAGTTTTAATTCCATAACTTTTCTTACAGATATCCGATTTGGATGTGGTAAATCTTTAAAGTCTTGTGGCTAAATTATCTAAAAATCTGCATTTAAATCTTCGTTTGTAGTTTCGTTTTAAATTTTGGTCATTTTTATGATGTGACCCCTTTCTAATTTTTCAAAAAAATGGCTTTGCAGAAAACTGACCAAACACCTCCAGTTTTAATTCCATAACTTTTCTTACAAACACCCGATTTCGAAGTGGTATACCTTTAAAGTCTTGTGGCTAAATTATCTAAAAATCTGCATTTAAATCTTGGTTCGTAGTTTCGTTTTAAATTTTAGTCATTTTTATGATGTAACCCCTCTCTAAATTTTCAAAAAAATGGCTTTGCAGAAAACTGACCAAACACCTCCAGTTTTAATTCCATAACTTTTCTTACAGATATTCGATTTGGATGTGGTATACCTTTAAAGTCTTGTTGCTAAATTATCTAAAAATCTGCATTTAAATCTTGGTTTGTAGTTTCGTTTTAAATTTTGGTCATTTTATGATGTGACCCCTTTCTAATTTTTCAAAAAAATGGCTTTGCAGAAAACTGACCAAACACCTCCAGTTTAATTCCATAACTTTTCTTACAAACACCCGATTTCGAAGTGGTATACCTTTAAAGTCTTGTGGCTACATTATCTAAAAATCTGCATTTAAATCTTGGTTTGTAGTTTCGTTTTAAATTTTGGTCATTTTTATGATGTGACCCCTTTCTAATTTTTCAAAAAAATGGCTTTGCAGAAAACTGACCAAACACCTCCAGTTTTAATTCCATAACTTTTCTTACAGACATTCGATTTGGATGTGGTATATCTTTAAAGTCTTGTGACTAAAGTACCTAAAAATCTGCATTAAAATTTTGGTTTGTAGTTTCGTTTTAAATTTTGGTAATTTTTTTGATGTAACCCCTTTCTAAATTTTCAAAAAAATGGCTTTGCAGAAAACTGACCAAACACCTCCAGTTTTAATTCCATAACTTTTCTTACAAACACCCGATTTCGAAGTGGTATATCTTTAAAGTCTTGGGACTAAAGTATCTAAAAATCTGCATTTAAATCTTGATTTGTAGTTTCGTTTTAAATTTTGGTCATTTTTATGATGTGACCCCTTTTTAAATTTTCAAAAAAATGGCTTTGCAGAAAACTGACCAAACACCTCCAGTTTTAATTCCATAACTTTTCTTACAAACACCCGATTTCGAAGTGGTATATCTTTAAAGTCTTGTGACTAAAGTATCTAAAAGTCTGCATTTAAATCTTGGTTTGTAGTTTCGTTTTAAATTTTGGTCATTTTTATGATGTGACCCCTTTCTAATTTTTCAAAAAAATGGCTTTGCAGAAAACTGACCAAACACCTCCAGTTTAGTTCCATAACTTTTCTTACAAACACCCGATTTCGAAGTGGTATACCTTTAAAGTCTTGTGGCTAAATTATCTAAAAATCTGCATTTAAATCTTGGTTTGTAGTTTCGTTTTAAATTTTGGTCATTTTTATGATGTGACCCCTTTCTAATTTTTCAAAAAAATGGCTTTGCAGAAAACTGACTAAACACCTCCAGTTTTAATTCCATAACTTTTCTTACAAACACCCGATTTGGATGTGGTATATCTTTAAAGTCTTGTGGCTAAAGTATCTAAAAATCTGCATTTAAATCTTGATTTGTAGTTTCGTTTTAAATTTTGGTCATTTTTATGATGTGACCCCTTTTTAAATTTTCAAAAAAATGGCTTTGCAGAAAACTGATCAAACACCTCCAGTTTTAATTCCATAACTTTTCTTACAAAAACCCGATTTCGAAGTGGTATATCTTTAAAGTCTTGTGACTAAAGTATCTAAAAGTCTGCATTTAAATCTTGGTTTGTAGTTTCGTTTTAAATTTTGGTCATTTTTATGATGTGACCCCTTTCTAATTTTTCAAAAAAATGGCTTTGCAGAAAACTGACCAAACACCTCCAGTTTTAATTCCATAACTTTTCTTACAGACATTCGATTTGGATTTGGTATATCTTTAAAGTCTTGTGGCTAAAGTACCTAAAAATCTGCATTTAAATCTTGGTTTGTAGTTTCGTTTTAAATTTTGGTCATTTTTTTAATGTAACCCCTTTCTAAATTTTCAAAAAAATGGCTTTGCAGAAAACTGACCAAC